>NW_005872055.1:68832-98608 GCF_000147115.1 Myotis lucifugus
ATGTGGGGTACAGTTCAACATGTAAGATTTGATGAGATATCCATGGGTGGGAGCAGAGACATGGCAACTGAAACTTGGGAAATATTTATGTCTGGGTGGAGGCAGAAATAGGAGCCAGCCAAGGAACTGAGAGACGTTACTGAGAGGTAGAGAGAGAGAGGAGAATGTGGGCTATCGGGAAATCACTTTAGAGGAAAGGAGAATGGGCCGTATTGCATGTTTATTCGTTCAATAGCTACTGAGCACAAGCTCCCCGAAAGCAGAGCGTTTGTTTTGCTCCCTTTTAATCACTGATAGGGAGTACTCAGCACAGCAAAGGAACGCCCTCGCTGTCTGTCTGTGAGCTTCTGTCTTTTTACAAACGCACACAGACTTTTTTTTCCCTTTTTTGAGTGGGAGAAAAAATTGAGTGCCACTTTGAATTTGGCACCAGGCTAAATACCTAGGAAGCAGGAGTCAATAAGAAATGTTACTGCCTTGAAGTCTTCTGGATCAAGTGGAAACCGAAAGCATCAAGGAGGGTGTCCAAGTTATTAAACCACAGACACTCCAGATTCATTCTACTGCATACACGTGGCTTCGTGATGCTGGAGCTGCAAGTTTGACAACCTCCTTCCTGCCTTTCCACCTGGCTCTCTGTTGGGCTCTGACTACTAGGGATGCGAGAGGGGAAGAAGGGACTTATTCCTTCTTTTCTTCTTCTTCTTGGCTTCCAGCAGGCTTCATGTCTGCTCCTGCTCCTGAAACCTGCTCCTGTCAACATCACTCAGGCTTCAACCAGCAATGCACATCCATTCCTAGAGCAGTACCCAGCCCAACTCACACTTGTTTTCAACATGAGCAGATTCAGCCTCCTTGTGCATGTCTCACAGGCATCAGCATCAGTCATTGTCCCACCCTCACATTCTCTGAGCTCAGAAGCAACAGCACACACCGAGTGGTGCCTTTTTCGGGGAGCTCTGTCTTCTTTGTTTCTCCAGTTTGAAGGATGACAGCTGTTTCCTACGGGTGTTACCTCCATGATATTTTGGTGTTTTCATTTTGCCTTCTCAGTAACCTAGAAAACAGCTGCATCCTTAGTTCTAATGTGTCGTCATAAATTAGCTCTGTCAAAATAACTGGTGTGCTTTCTGTGCCATGATTGGACCTAGACTACTATAGAGATTAGTAATAAGAGTGGTCCTAGGAAATAAGACACTCACAGATGGGCCCAAAGAGAGGTTCCTGGAGAGATAGGAAGTTAGTAGTTTCCAAAATCAAGTGTACTATTTATACCAAGGAGAAGGGCAGTGAGTTTTGAATTTCTGGATACATCTCTTTAATGTATGTGTCTGCAAAGACAGTGTTAATGTGCAGGGCTCTAGAGGATACAGTGAATACAAATTAATCTCAAGACAATCAAAGCGACATGATTGCATTATTAGCGATAAGTAATACCTATCAGATGATTTTTTTGACTAATGAATACATGCTACAATTTCTACTGCCTAAGTAGAGTCTAATTGTTGGGTTTAATTAAAATGCAACAACAATTCCACTTATGTAATATATTTATAACACTGTCTAATTATTTTCATCATTATTTGCAGAATCATCATTTTAGAATAAGAACTGTACAATTATGTTCTCAGTTGAGCTGTGTATGTGACACAAAATGATCTGATGTAGATAGTGATTAGAGACCGCCGCAGGAAGAGGAAATTGCAGTTTATCCTTCTGCCTACATGCCCAGCCCTTTCAACTCTCTCTCCACTTATCAACTTGCTTAATGAGAGTTTCTGTATCTTCTCAGTTATATAGAAAGGGAATGCATGTTTTTATTACCTGGATTTCGCCCATAGTTTCAGCTGCTCATCAATTCTTTACAGTATCTGTGTGTGGCATTTTATTTTGGCTTTTGCTACAGCCCAGCAAGCATGATAGGTGTGTGTTTGGTTACTTTTTTACTTTCTCTAATGATAAAATAGTAATGTTCCAGTGGTAGATTATAGAGGCAGGTACTATATTTTATAATCAGAAAATTCTGTTCTGTTTTGCTTCTGCCACTGAATGGCTTGGTATTAAATGATCCTGGATGTAATTTAAGCGGCAATTTTCAATATTGTAATTATTTTAATTTAAATATTAACATTACCTCATAGTTTTCTGTTTTTACTAATTTATTGTCCAGTTATCATTTACATACAATATTTTATTCGCTTAAGGTGTGCTTCATAGTGATTAGACATTTATATGTATACCTTACAGGTGATCACTCAGGTAAGTCTAGTACCCATCTGACACCATACATAGTTATTACAATATTATTGACTGTATTCCCTGTGCTGTACTTTACATCCTCATGACTATTTTTATAACTGTAATTTGTATTACATAATCCTTTTCACCTTTTTTCTGAAGGATTCATTCAGAAGATTCATGTGAATACTATGCATAAAGCCTGACATGGAATTATTATGAAATAATATTACATTATTTTGGCACTAAAATCCTGAGGAGTTTATTTTCTTATAACAACCAAGATCAATCATTAACTTATGGCTTAGCTCATCTGACAGAAAACCACTGAATTCCATGTATTCACATATTTATTTTTATATTCCACATGATTTCTTAACACTGGAGAATCTTAAAACGTACTGAGATTAATATACCCAATGATATAATATAAGGAAGTTAATAGTCTATAAGCTCTAAGACATCAGAGGAAGTCTAGTTCTACAGAAGTGATCAATAAATTTTTAATTAAAGAGTAGCATGTGAGTTGAATCTTAAAATACAGATACGATAAATCACAAGGAATTATTTGATCAAAGCAAATATACAGGAAGAGGCATATACATTGCTTTTTTTGTAATTTGAGGGGCACTATAAGAAGTGGTAGAAGATCCTGAACACCTTTTTTTCTGGAATATTTTATATTCAGGTTTCATGCCTATCTGTTAAAAATTCAAGCAGTCCTGGCCGGGTGGCTCAGTTGATTGGCACATCCTCTTGTACATCAAGGGGTTGCAGGTTTGATCCCAGTTAGGGCATATGCCTGGGTTTTGGGTTTGATCCTGTTCAGGGTGTGTATGGGAGGCAACCAGTGGATGTTTCTGATCTCTCTCTCTCTCTCTCTCTCTCTCTCTCTCTCTCTCTCCTCTCTCTCTTCCTTCCTCTCTCTCTAAACATATCCTCAGGTGAGGACTGAAGGTGAAAAAAAGAGAAAAAACAAACAAACAACTGGATAGGACAGTGACCATGTGAACTCTAATAAACATAACAGTATCAAAAGTAAACATCAGTTTCTATCTCAATATTAACATCTTTTCAATAAGAATACTTATTTAATAACTATTTCACCTCTGAGCAACTTCATTGGATTAATAGGAACTAGAAATGGAGCTGTGTTGAGATAGGTACTGGAGAGCAGTAGGAAAGAGTATTAAAAAAGGGAACATTTGTCTTTATAAACCCAGAAAATTGAGTCCAGATCTAGCTCCACTAAAATCAATGGAGTGATAGTTCCATTAGTTGAGCTACTAATCACTGGAGTGATGTTGGTGGAATTATTTTCCCCCCATATCCACATCACGTGGATCAGAGACAAGCCATGCCCACTGTACCCTGTCTGAATTCCTGACCCACAAATCATGAGTAAACAAAATTAGGCTAATATATTTTAGCGGTAGTTAGTTTTACAACAACATAAAACTGAAATAGAAATTAGAACCTTCTAGTAGAGTACTGTGGTAACAAGCTAAAGCATGTGGTGTTGGCTTATGACTGGGTAGCAGGTAGAGTCTGGTGGAATTGGAAAGGCAGCATGGTTACTGCCATAGGAATTATAAGAAGAAGGCCTAGGTGATGTGCTGGAAGAATAAGTAGTTAACCAGAACCAGCAGTCAGCGTCAACAACCTTCTCTTAGCTGCCTATGAATTCTGCATATTTCCTTTAGAATAATTTTCATTAGACTTCCATTCAACCCATGAAGAGGTAATTGCTATGAGAGTTGTCTGTCCACCATAAACAAGTAAAACATAAAACAAATTACATGAAGCAATGGTTTTCAGAAATTGGACAAAAGAAGTACAATACTGTGATCCCTGAGAGAAGGGAAGCATGACTCACCGAACCGATACCTGGAGTTAGTTTCCAGGCTGCAGTGCAGGGACGTGAACCAAAACAGACTCAGCTGTGATTCCAACATGTATGTGTAACATACCACCATCCACCTAGATTTAATAATGTGCTGGGTCTCAAATATTTTAATTCCTATTTCCCCATCTTATGTGCTGTTGTTTTAACATGCTCCCATTTACATACATTATGTATACCATAATGTTTAAATTGTTTAACTTCAGTAGTCACTTGATTTCTAAAGGAATTGAGACAGATATATTCTTTTATATTTGCTACCTATTTATCATTTCTGATGCTTTTCTTTTTATTTTTCTTCCCTATATAGGTTTCATTTTGTATTATTCCCCTTCATGGTGAAGAAGCATCTTTTAGACTTCTGGTCAGCTGGTGATGGGTTCTCTCAAGTTTAGTTTTTCGAAAACTTTTTATTTTACACTTATTTTCAACTGTGTGTGTGTTGTTGTTGTTTTTCTCTTCTGCACACAGACTACTGGATTGAAGGCTTCAGATTTAACACTTGGAGTGGGGGAAACGAGTTAAGTCGGCTCGCGTGAATTGCGCGTACTCCGCGGGAGCCGTCGTTCCCTGTATGTAACAACTCCTTCTCTCTGGAAACTTTCAATAATTCTCTCTTTGTCTTTGGTTCTCAAGAAATATTTGTTTGTAATCCACCCTTTTGGTGGATGGAACAAAACCAAAAGACAGAGCCATCTTATATTTTGGCGGGAAATTCACCCCACACCGGAGTGTTAAAATATCCTGTTTCATTGTCTTCTAGCTTTCACTTTTTCTGATGAGGTCAGCTAACATTCAAATTGTTGTTCCCTGTATGTAATAACTCCTTCTCTCTGGAAACTTTCAATAATTCTCTTTGTCTTTGGTTCTCAAGTTTCACTGTGATATACTAAAGTGTGCCTTTCTTTGTACTTATTCTGCTTGAAATTTGATAAGCTTCTTGGTTTTCAAGTTGATGTTTTTTCACTATTTTTTTCCATTAATTCAAATACTTTTCCTCTACCTACTCTCATTTGTGTCTTTTTGGGGGATTAAACATGTATTAGACCATTTAATATTGTCATAAAGGTCACTGACTCCTTGTTCATTTTTTCTCCTTTTCTCTCTGTGACGCATTACTTTATCTTTGTTAAAATTCACTATTCTGTCTTTTTAATATCAAAAATGCTTCTAAGCCTATCTAAATTATTTTAATTTTAAAATAACATATTTTCCATTCTAGACTTACATTTTATTTTTTTATAATTTCCATTTTTTACTAAAATGTGATTTCCTACCTGTCCCTGATACTTTTAAAACCCTGAGCATACTTCTAATAATAGCATTTTAAAGTTCTTTCCTGCTAATTCTAGAATCTGGAGCATCTTAGAGTTTATTTTCTTGAATTTCACCCTCACCCCCTGAATGTATCAGACTTTTTGCTTCTTTACAGGTCTAGTAGTTTTTTAAATATATTCTAGATATTGTGAATGTTGTGAAGACTGGATTATCTTTGTATAAATGGGTGTGTGTGTGTGTGTGTGTGTGTGTATTTGTTTGTTTTTCCTTTCCAAAATTTAATTTACTAGATAATCACCTTGAACTAAGTTTAGTTATTTTTGTTTTGTTTTGTTTTTGTTGTTAGGTAACAAAATTTAAGTGGTGTTTACCAAAACAATAGAATTTGGCAGAATTCAAACTCTATACTGAGCAGCAACTGAAATCTCAGTAGTTTATTCTGCCTTCCTTCTACTGTTTCCCACTGAGCATTTTGGAGTATCTCCTACACATGAACAGTTCAAGAGTCAATCAAGATTTTGAGGGGAGATCATACTTAAATTATGGGCTCCTCTCAACTATATTTCTTTCTTTTCAGGCTGTCTTCCTTTCAATGTGCAGCCACTTTGGCAGCAGAGATTCTATGCTCTGGTATCCCGAGTAAACCAAGACTATTTTTTGCTTAAGATTAAGCTGTTTTTGCTGTGAGCACTGGAGGTTCTTGCAGGGAGGAAACCCTGCACAGGCAGATATCACCCAGTGGCCTTCACTTCTTTTGAAACCCTCCAGTTCCTGCCTCCTTTTGTTCGCTCTTTAGTCACTTCGAAGAGTTATATTTCCTATTTTGTCCAGAGTTTATAATTATTATCTGTAGTGTAAGAATTCTAACATAAAATGCATTGCCGTTAGCAGGAGTTGAGTTTTCTTCATCTCCAAATCTCCAGTGCTAGCAAGGTACTTCATGATTAATAAATTATCAACAACTGTATATTGAGCAAATTGATATGTATTTGTACAAAAATGACCTCCTCTGGGAGGAAAGGCTGGGGTGGAAGACATAATGTGATTCCTTCCCACTGCCAGGTCCCCAGGGCCCCTTGCAACTCTTATAGGCCTAATGGTGCCATTATAGACCACTGATAGCCTTGATGCCTTTGGATCTCCCAGTAGTTCCCTCTTGGACAATTTCTCCCATGCAGGCTTTTCTGTTAGTTTTATAAACTTGGAAACCATCACTCTCTTCTACTTTTCTATCTGTGAATTTGAAGAGACATTCCAATTTTCAAATGAACCTTAGAGACAGACAGAAAACCTGTTCTTCTCACTTGAATAACACTGAGTTTCTCCAGGGAGAGAGGAGTAGAAATATCAGTGGTAAATGTTTAAAAATAATTTGTCCATCACTTTGCCTAAGGTTTTGTTCAATGGAAAGGCTTTGTATCATTTTGCTTGATTTAAATGAATCAGAAGTTTGGGGGTGAATTATGCTTTTGAGTTTTGTCAAAATCTACCTTGTTTAGAAATCCAATTTCTATTTCCTACTTTCCTTCCTCTAATTCTACCCCTTAAACTCTATTTTTACTACCGTGAGCCTATGTTATTATATTTTACCCCGTGCTTGTGAACAATCCAAATTTATATCATTGGTTCCTATATTTATTTGTTTACCTGTGTTTCTTGCCAGTTTTGTCTATAATAGATTTATAATTCCCAGAGATCACAGAACATGTTAATCAACTTGCCTTGTGGGTTGCCTTACAATTGGATTATGCATTGAACTTCATGAAAATTTTAGTAATGGCTTCTGGGATATAAAAAACATAGTTAACTTAAAATTAACCTTTTCCTTTCACTGCTCTCCCCTTTGACTA
Source organism: Myotis lucifugus (assembly GCF_000147115.1). NCBI lineage: Eukaryota > Metazoa > Chordata > Mammalia > Chiroptera > Vespertilionidae > Myotis > Myotis lucifugus. The sequence goes on from NW_005872055.1 coordinate 76,102, forward strand.
CCTGCATCCTGCCAATGGATTAACGTTTTTAAACCAACTCTTTCATAATTTATTATTTCATTAGTTATTCAATATGCTTTCAACAAGTATTCATGAGGAGTTGTTCTCTATTAGTCATCATTCTGGGTATAGGAGGCTCATTGATGAAAGATACTGAATTCAGTATTGCGATTCAGTGAAAAATGGCATAGAATATTGAGGCCTTCATGCCTGAAGGGAGGAAGAAATTTGGAATAGCAAAGCATAAAGAAATAAACAGGAATTTTAAGATCCTGGCAAGAAAGGACCTCAACTATGACCAATTCTAAGAAGACTCCAAGAAGAGACCCTTATTGAGTTACAATTTAAATATAGCTAATTTTTTAGATAAGGCCAAACCAGGTTGATTTTCAGTCAGTGAATCTAGTAACATATATTTCCATGGTGGTTCTCCTTGGCATATTTGTTTATTGTCTGAAGTAGGAGTGAAATGGGGAAGGGGAGTGAGGATGCTCTTTGGAGAGTGTTATTGTTCTTGGTGGATGATAAATCGTGTGGCAAGACATTTGTTTTCCCTTTTCTCTCTGAGACTGTTGGGTTACTTCTGATTGATTTATTTGGAAAAGGCATTTAGGGTCTACAGAAGAAGGAAATTGTAAGACAAAAGACTTTGAGAGACCCTGGGCACAAGGGTGTTGCTTTGAAGCAGTAGTAAACAGCTATTATTTCTGACTCCTAACATCCATTTACTAATTTTTTGATGACATCTTCCCAGTTGTCCTTTTATTTTTTATTGAGAAGTAACTGTCTTCTAGTCTTCAAGCCAAATGATTCATCTACCCCTAGATGCTTGGGTGGAACATGATATAGACCTATTCAACCAATACATTCAATCTCTACTGTCCTTGGTGATACAAAGCAGGTAAAATAGAGACCATCTAGGTACATTTCTGGAGTGCCTGTGGTGAAGGCACTCTTCTGCAGCCAGTGATGTCGGCTATACCTATACTTGAACCTGAAGCAGACTAAACAAAAGCCAAGACATGGAATGAATGAACAAGATTCAGTTCTGAATACATCATGCAGGCTATGGGACTCAGCCATGTCTGAATGAACTTTTCAGATGTGAAAGCCAGGGAATTATTGACAATGGCTTAATAATTTTGAGTTAGGGTTTCAAAGAAGACTGAAGTGAGAAAGTTTAATGCAGAATCAGCAAAATTACCTGTCATTCCATATCACTCTTTCCTCAACCCACTATTTCTAGTTCGTGATCCACTGCAGAGCTCTGACCTTTTGAAAACTTAGCATGGCCACTACTGAACAATTGCAAATGATAGCTCAATGCAGCAGTGGGCGATGATCCCCCCAAAATCAGTTGTCCTGTGGGCAACAGATCAAAGAAATTGCATATAAACATGTCTCTTGAAAAGCCCTTGGATATCTCTGAAAAGACATTGAGAAGGAGCTGCTATTAATGGTCACATAGATGGGATAATTTCTCTGGTACTTCGAGCGTTGATGTTACACATTATATTGATGATATTCAATGACAGGTTGGCTGGAATATTTGAATTACATAAAATATCCAGTGAACTCAGCAGGCTACAGAGTTGGAAAGGCATTCCAAGTAGTGAGAATTGTCTTGACAGATAAAGCCCGAGAGAACATGGTGCATGTGGGTAATAGTAAATAGTTGGGTGTGAGTGAAGCCATGGGATTATGGTTTTAGGGGAAGAGGGTGTAGCATTACAGATATGTGAGGCTAACTAGCTCACTTTGCCTTTTCCCAAAATATACAAATGCCTAAATTGTACTCCTTTTTAAAAAATATATATTTTATTGATTTTTCTACAGAGAGGAAGGGAGAGGGATAGAGAGTTAGAAACATTGATCAGCTGCCTCCTGCACACCCCCCACTGGGGATGTGCCCACAACCAATGCACATGCCCCTGATGGGAATCGAACCTGGGACCCTTCAGTCTGCAGGCCGACACTCCATCCCCGGCTAGGGCCTAAATTGTACTATTTAGCCTGGCATCCGAGATTCTTTATTTTCATATTGAATCTCCCTCTCAAATTTCTCTTCAGCCAAACTCTCCTCCCTTTTTCGCTGGCTGGTGAATTTTATTTTCTGATTTTTTTGCTCAAAGCATTTCTCCTCACTTAGATTGCCATCCTGTAGCAAGTGCAACCTATTCCATTCACCTGATGCTAATTATAAATTACTATGTATGGTAATGGTAATTCATCTTTGGAAAGTGCATCTGTGTTATCAAATTAATTTGTAACCTCATTGAGGGACAATGGAGAGAGCATTATGTTTCTCATTTTTCCATCTCCTAAAGGGTTTAGTATAGTCCCCAGAATGTCATGTCCAATGAGCAAATATGTGATGATTTGTGGATAAGATCAGAGATTATCAGTGTGTAGCTTTCTGTCAGCTTTTCATATTCCAGGGGGATCCCGGAACCAGGCCATATGTCTGGATATCATTATCTTCTTAAAAGGGATTTGGAAGGTATCACACTGATCACCCTCCAGAGACAGGCATGTTGATCTCCCTTCCTACTGGATCAGGCAAGGCCTCAGAGGCTCCCTGTCACTGTTTAGTGGATCATCTGTAGAGCTTGCAGGGTCTGGCTGCTATGGAGAGAGGTCCCATGGTGGGGAGCTTGTAGCCGACCTGCTGGTGAGTGTACTAAGCCATAGAGTTTCCCAGGAGTGGTTGTTTTGTTTTGTTGTTTTGTTTTCCCCGACCTGCAAAGGCCAACCAGCAGCTTTGCAGTTGACTCTAGCTGCATGACCTACTAGCAATCCCCAGAGTCATTTTCCCTCCTGGGTCCACTTCACAGCACACAACTGAACATACAGGGAAAGGGCAATTAGATAGATTCGAGTGTTGCTGCCTGGATATCCATGAGCTGTCATTCCAGAGGGCAGGGGTCTTGCTTTTGTGCAGTGGTTCTCAACCTTCTGGCCCTTTAAATACAGTTCCTCATGTTGTGACCCCAACCATAAAATTATTTTCGTTGCTACTTCATAACTGTAATGTTGCTACTCTTTTGAATCGTAATGTAAGTATCTGATATGCAGGATGGTCTTAGGCGACCCCTGTGAAAGGGTCGTTCGACCGCCAAAGGAGTCGCGACCCACAGGTTGAGAACCGCTGCTTTTGTGGCTTCTGGGGTTTAAAAACCCATTTCAGGAATTGTGTTTTTCCTTTTATGAAAGATCTTAACTACTCCCTTATATTTCAAATAATAAAAAGAATATTTATCCGCTTAATCACGTGAAGTATCAAAGGGGAACTGGCTGATCCCTTGATGGATAAGAATAATGTAGAAAATTGTTTCCCAAATTATGTGCCTTAGATGACTAGTTCTGTCTGAGGCTAATGGCTGTTATGGGACAAAGGGCTTCTATGATCAAATAGCTCAGGGAATATTTGGGTTTTCTTACCAGAGCCTGTAAATGCCTATATGCCTGATGAATCTCTAAGAGGTGGTTATAGAGTACAGTATTTGCCACATTTACTTGAGTACACAAACCTTTTCATAAAAAAATACCAACTCACATCTTATTGGTATTAACGTAGAGTTTACAACAAGACTTTCCCCCTCTGGTTGTGTTCTCCTCATGTCACAGAAAAAGATCTGTTGTAGAGCTATAAGCCGTCCTTAAATGACAAAATTTCATTTGTATTTTTATGATCCGTAGGTTGAGGAACTATATAATAACAGGACATTGTGGATTTATTAAAATATTGCATTTGTGTTTATTCTAAACAGCATGCTAAAATTCTATTTCATATCTTTATGAGCTACAGTAACACTTTGGTTTACAGATAGTACTTACTGCACATGTAGATTAAAGAACCTTTTTAAATAACTCCAGTATCTTTAAAATCTTTCTAACATACAGAATGGAAAACAGTGCTCTAGAGTAGTTTTCTGAATCAGAGAGAAGTAAGTTTGAATCTGAACTCAACCGCTGATAAGTGGTTTGACTGAATATGTTAAGTAATTTCCTCAGCCTCATTTACTAGGCTGATTTGAGGATTGGATAAGTTAACAAATAGACACACTGCCTATAGATGGTAGATCTCTTAGCCTTCTCTTTCATTGAAAGCAGACATAAAACAAAATTGTCATTAGAAAACACATTTTGAAGCCAAAATGTCATTATTATTCTACTTGTTTTTACTTTTTTTGTAGTTCCAAAGCAAGCAAAGAAAGAGATAAGCCTCATAATTATTGGGGCTTTAAATAAATAGACCAGATGAAGTAAAATGATATTGGGTATCGTGTGCCAGATTATATTACAGCATTTGATCCTCACAAAAGTCTTATAAGACCCCTTTGTTATCCCCAATTTTAAAGATGAGAAAACTAAGGAAAATGATTAATATAATTTGCCCAAGATTCCACATCTAGAAATTGATAGTTCTAGCTTTCAAACTCAAAGAATATTTTTCCAGCAGCTTGTTCTTGTTTTCTCAGATGTACATCATGTGGAGGTCTAATATGCAACATTTTACTAAGTCATTGTTTTTAAGGATCTTGTGTCATTTGATCATTGATAGGCCCTGCTATTTGCCCAGGATCATAATCCTGTTTTTAGGAAATTAGTGTATGTATTTAATTTTTCAAGCCCATTGCTATACCTAAATCCAGAAACTGCTATGCATCACACTAATAAAAGGTCATTTTTGAGCGATTTTAAAGCTAGATAATAAACATTCCTAAAAGATTGAACTGCATTACTCCAGTAGGCGTTCCAGTGACTTAAATAGCTACCAGGAGGAGTAAGTTCTCAGTGAAGACCGGTGTCGAGGAACAATGAAGTGGGAGGTACGCAAAAGGTCATCTTGTTTATTTTCCTGAGGATTAGCTACAAAGTTTATTCAACTGTCACTGCTTCTAAGACTATGCTTCCAAGCCTGTCCTCAAACTACAGACACGAGAAGAATAAAGAGCTATCCCTGTCCTTGGAGAGCTCAAGCTCTAGGAACAGGAACTGGTAGGTAAGTAAATCATGACCTTGCCTCGCTTTTGGAAGCAGGTGGGAGAAGCCTATCAACATAGAGGAAGACAGGAATATCAAAAACAATTCAGACTATAAGAGAGTGGACTTTACAATGTCATTTGATAACTGGTAATGCCATATAATGAAGGGTCTAATTGGAAGAAGTTTATTTTTGAGCACAGTCATACTCATTCTAGATTTTATCATTGGTGTTTTCAGGTCTCTGTTCTCATGAACATAATATTGTAGTAATTAATCATACCTGCTCTGGAATTGGGTGGCATGGGTTTGAATCCAGTTAAGCCAATTAATGACTCTGGCCTTGGGAGGTTTTTCAGTCCCCCCTGAGCCTAGGTTTCATCATCTACAAAATGGGAATAATAGATGAGTTTAACCTTGGAAACATTCAATACATGTGACTTGCAGCTGTTACTCTTGTCAAGAGTAAAATGATGAGGTGTGAGATTAACTATAATATATTTGCACATTTAGTTTAAAGTTTTTTTCAATAGATAATAGAAAAGGAACAGAGATTTTATACACACACACACACACACACACACACACACACACACACACTAGAGGCCCTGTACATGAATTCGTGCACTGGTGGGGTCTCTCAGCCTGACTGGTGATCAGGGCCATCAGGGCTGTCTCGCCAGGGGAGGGACAGTAGGAGATTGGCCAGCCCAGGCCATGGGAGGTTGGCTGTGGGAGCGCACTGACCACCAGGTTGAGTGTTGAGCATCTGCCCCCTGGTGGTCAGTGTGCATCATAGTGACAGATTGACCGATAGTTTGGTCAACCAGTCGTAATAGTCGCTTAGGCTTTTATATATATAGACTAGAGGCCCAGTGCACAAAATCTGTGCATGGGGGAGAGGAGTCCTCAGCCCAGCCTGCACCCTTGGGGGTTGTCCAACTCTTGGTCCGGGCCTAAACCGGCAGTCGGATATCCCTCTTGCAATCCGGATGCTGCATGCACCAGTGACCATACTTTTCATAAAGGTGAAAGGCATCTTGCTGTTGTATGGGCAGCTACATTTTTTTGCCCTGATTATAAAAAGTAGTACATAACATGATCCTTCTGAGGCAGTAGTACCATTTCCCCCATCTTATGGGTAGAAAAACTGAAGCAGAGAGAAGTTAAGTAATTGGCTTTGTCACACAGTTATAAGTGTCAGAATCAGGGCTGACCACAAAATGTGCAAGCCAGAGTCCATGCATGTCATCGCCGCATCATCCTGTTTTTTCAGTGGTAGAGTAGCCTTGCCAGGTTTTAATTTTTAAATCTAAGAGACTGTTTCCAATATATAGGGTAGGGTCCCTAGGCCTGGTTGGCAATCAGGGCCCATCTGTGGGGCGACCGGCAGGTGGGGTGATTGTGGGGGTCTCCACTGGCAGCTGCCTTGGCTGGCGGCCTAGCATCACCTGCTGGCCAGCCTCACCCCCCGATTGCCGCCACCGGTCACCTCTCTCTCGGGGCAGACGCTCAATGCAGGTCGGGGATAAGTGCAGGTCTTTCACACCTTCATGACTTCAGGAAGAAAGCAAAAATACAACAACAACAACTACACTCCTGCATTGAGTTCCTCCCCCTGGTGGTCAGTGCACGTCATAGCGACCCATCATTCTGCAGGTCATTCTGCCATCTGGTTGATTTGCATATTAGGGTTTTATTATATAGGACAAATTCAAGCATTTGTGTGAGAAAATCTGGGGTACTTCTCCCATTAATGCTAATCATATCTTGTTGGTTAATAATTTGCAGAGTTGCCTCTGTACGTTGCTCACTGTTCACTAGTCAGAATCAGCATGTGAGGCAAACCATAGTCTCACTAAGGAAAAGGCTCGTGCTTCTGGAGTGGTGGATGAGTTGATCTGGAAGTAAAACATTCGTGAAATCCTGTTACTTGGTTTGCTCTCCCTGCCCTTGCCATGGCTCAGTCCATCCACAAAAGAGACCAGAAGAGAGTCAGTGGTTTTCAGCATCATAGTTGCTTGCCCTGGTGGCTTTGTTTCAGTTTTATGTACACAGAGTTGGGGTACTACCTAGATGTTTGGACTTGAATATTTATGCTAGTGCTAGGTTAACCAAACATTCTCACCACAAGAGAAAAGGGAGTAATTCAAGCCATTTAGAAATTTGGGGCTAGATACAATAATCCAAGTGTGGTTATTGGTTTTCTTTAAAATAAAAGTGGTAGCTTAAGTAATAATCTCAATGACATTGACCAGATGTTTTGGACTTGGTTAAATACATCGTAATTAGTCAATCAGTACAAACAACTGATTAAAGCATTTGCCAAAAAATGTTCATTAAAGAAACAATGAAACTGTTTACCCAAGGTATTTTGTTGTTGTTGTATATTTGCTTTTTTCCTGAAGTCATGAAGGTGTGAAAGAAAATCACAGATGAATATCCAACCATATGACCTAAAACATTACCCTCGAATAACTTTAAAATTTTGATGAAAAATGAAAGTTTCAAATGGATGGACCCTGGTATTCAGAAAACTTTGATAATGAATTTGTGTACACTTTATTGCCTTGTGCACTACAGCTATATCTTAGACTTGTATAGAATGGGTATATGTATATGATCATATATAATATCCCAGTTCAATAATATACTGTAATAAATAACATCCTATATTTAATGCATTCAGATAAACTCTGCACTTAATCTCCATAACATTCTTGGGTATTGAAAGAAGTAATTATTAACCCTCTGTTACAAATGACAGATATCTGTCATTGAAATTGAATGACTTGCTCAGTGTCATTCAGCCTGAGAAATCTGGTACTAACAGGTCTCTCCGATCTTAGCCAGTAATTCTTCCCACTTGTCAACTGGATAAAACAATAGAACCAAAGTAACATGTTTATTCATTTGGACCATAATTAGAGGCAGGACTCATCCAGAATATTCTTTAATTTCACAAAGTTCATTCATAAATAGTATGTTCCTTATGTAGCTCAATAGCTAACATCAACCTTGGTATAACATTTGAGTCATACAGGAATCCTTTAATGCTTCCTTTGCCCAACCTTTATACCTTTGCAGACATAGGCCCACCAATAGGAATTTTAGGCAGGCAAATGTATGCCTAAGATATCAGCTCTGTTTGGGGTGTACATGTCTGCCTAATTATTTTTTAAACCCCAAAATAATTCTTGCTAAGTGTTAATGTAGACCAAAATAAAATTAAATCACAATGGAAAATAATGCCATGATTATATGATGAGAGATAATAGACCTCCTGCCAGAATTCCAGAATTATTAGATAAATCTATTGTAATCATGAATGCCAAACTTGGAGTCTGGTGTATGAGAGTTTTCATCTTGAGAATATATATAATGAAGCATTTTCACATGATAAGGAAATAATTATAAAAAATACTTTACATGTACATAAAAAGAATGTTATCTTTTGGTGGTGGGATATATGGATTTTGTTTAACTCCTTTGTAGTTTCCTGTATTGTCCACATTTCTATAACAGTTGCCTATTATTAAATATTCAGTGACGTTTATTTTTACAGAATAAGCATTTTATGTGTTAGCCATCAAGTGTACATGATTGTAAGGTACTATATACAGTATTTATTCTTGCCTAAAAGCCTTCATAGAAGAACTAACTGATCCTTTTGTCAGGAATAACCTTTCCCAATATCCTTTCATGGTTAACTCCTCACAATTTAGTCTTGTCATTAAATGTCATCCTCATGAGTCCTCACTGTCCAATCTATAGTAAGTAGTTCTCCAATTTCTATCACATCACCACATTTTAGGTACATCATAATTTTAATCACTACCTGATATTTATCTTTCTGTTCCTGTTAGATTTTTATCTAATAGAATTTAAGCCTTGCAATGATATTGGCCATATATAGTTTTATTTATCACCATGTATATGGCAGTGCATGGTACATAGTAGATGCATAATAAATATTTGTTGAAGAATTGAGTCAAAATTAACTTAATGAGTAAATGAATTCATTGAGCTAAAATTGTAATCTACTAACCTCTTGGGCTGTATCTCCTATTCAAACCTGCAATCTGTACTCAGAGTTGATTAGGTTATTTTATTGGACACCTTCATACTTCAGAGTGACAGATAATTATTTTCAGGTATCATGATGCCCCTTCCTGTTACAATGAGGGCTTTATTAGCATGGTGTGTGTGTGTGTGTGTGTGTGTGTGTGTGTGTGTGTAAGAAGATACCATCCCAAGCAGATATATGATTGATAATCTATTTTACCTGGGAAAAATGGAACATTTCATAGCTTATAAAGCTGCTGGATGGGGACTAGTGAATAGGAAATAAAAGGCTGGAGACTAGACTGTAAGCTGTCATTCTGATAGAACATATTTAGCGTAATCATTAGGGATTTTTCCCAAACTCAATTCACAAGATGGAAAATATGCAATGCAGCTAATTTTCCACTTCAGGTGCCATAACAAAAACTTTCAGAACTGACAGCTTATACTTTAATAAACAGATACAAAGAAATAAACACACACACACACGATCTTGTGACTAATTGTATTTACTAGCATTTCAACCTCAGACAAGAGAGAATGTCTCTATAAGAAAACCGCCTGGTTCTCTTCCTTTAATTTTATGTCTGCTTATCTTTACATTCTTTAAAGAATGTTAATCCATTTTAAATTCAAGAAATATGTATTGAAAACCTACTGTAAGCCAGGAACTATTCCAATGCTGGGGATAGTGCACTAAAGAAAAATATATATAAATTTCTGTTTAATGGCTCTTCCAGTGGGTGGCGGGAGACAAATATATAATAAAAAAATAAGTATATCAGATAGTGCTAAATACTAGGGAGAAAAATAAAGCAGAGAGTTATAAATTGTCCACAGGGGATAGGGAGGAGGTATATCTGCAATGGCCCTGAGGTAGAATCATTTTTAGAAGTTCAAACCATGAGCTTTATAGCTGGAACTGCTCAAGCAAGGAAAAGAGCAGTCCGTGGTGAGTCACAGCACATTGTAAACCAGGTCAGAGAGAGCATTTCTGGCCATTGCAAAGACTCAGTTTCTGAGATAAGAAGGTATGAGAGAAAGAGGATCAAGATGAATTAAACATTTTTTGGCTAAAGCCACCAGATGAAGAGAGTTTCCAATTTCTGGGATGGGGAATATTACTGGGAGGATCAGGTTTGGGTGGAGGATGAGTGTCAAGAGTTTGATTTTAGACATATAATATTATGAGAATAGGGGATCATAGGATAGAGATAGCATTGAAAGTAATGAAAGTGAATGAGATGACCGATGACCGAGAGTGTTGAGTTCCATATAGTAAGCCCCAGGCACAATAAAGTATGCCGGGCAGGGAGAGGACAAGTAGTAGCTGGTAAACTAGGAAGAAAATCAGCAAAGAGTATGATGTCCTACGAGCCTGCCAAAGAGTTTAGAGAATGGAATGGTTCACTCTAAGTGCTGCTATTAGGTCAGGTATGAAAAAAAAAAGCTGAAAATTTACCATTGAATTTCCAGGATGGAGTTTCTTAGTGACTCTGACAAGAGAAATTTCAGTTGAGTGTTGGGAATAAAAGTCCAATTCGAGTGAGTTCAGGAGAGAACGTAGAGATGGTGACAACTCTTTTGAGAAGCTTTTCTGTAAAGGAAAACTAAAAAGGGCATCAGTAGCTAAAAGGAAATGTGGGTGTCAGAGGAAGAAATTCTGAAGATGAAAGAATTTATAACTTGTCTGTATGCCAATCGGAATGATCCAGTAGAGAGGGAAAATGGACAACTTAGTAAAAAAAATGTGACAGTTGCTGGAGTGACACCCTGGAGTAGAGGAGAGAAAAGAGGACCTAGAGCAAATGTGCAAATACATATTTACCTGTAGTAACAAAAGGAAATTGTCAGTCAGCACTGAAATTGTTAAGTATATTGGTGTAGACAGTAGAAAGAGCAGTGGTAATGTGTGGGTCTTCCATGCTTGCTGATTCTTTTTTCTAAGTAAAATAGGAAACATGGGCTTCATCTGTAAGTGAGGATAGGGAGGTACTTTTGGAAAGTTGAGAAGGAGAAGATTTAAAATTGTCTCCTAGAAGAATGGGAGAGGGAATGAATGAGAGAAGAGATTGGCAATCTTTTTCTGTGAAGGATCAGGTAGTCAATGTTTTAGGCTCTGGGCCATCAGGACTCTCACGATTTCTCAACTCTGGTTTATAGTGAAAGCAGCCATATACAATATGTAAACAAATGGGGGTGGCTGTGTTCCAATGAAACTTTATTTGTAATATAGACATTGGTTTGGATTTGACTGTGGGGCCCATAGTGTGCTAACTTTGGGAAAGCACTAAGAGACCATCTGCGGTTAGTGGTCATAAAAAAGTAAGCCCATTTAATACATTGTGTATTTTTTTCAACTAATTTTTCAGTGTTAAGTAAATGGAAAATCTGGCATAACCAATGTTGAGCTTTTGCAAGATAAGAGTAACAAATAGAGTGAAGTAAAAGGGAATTTTACTGCAAAGAAACTATTATAATAATTAATAGTGGGATCTAAGTACGTTCATTAAAGAGGAAAGGACAGCAGGGTGCAAAGAGTAAAAAAAATGGTAGGCTGAAAGGAGTGTGATTGTAGTTGTAGGAATGTTGGAGTGAGAATTTAGAGGGAGTATATTTAAAAAGATAGGAAATGTTCTCACCACCAAACAATGGTCATTATGTGATGAAATGGCGTTGTTAGCTAACTCTATGGTAGTAATCATTTTGCAATATATAAGTATATCAAATCAACACACTGCTATATGTTAATTATATTTCAATAAAACTGGAAAAATAAAAAATAGGTGTTGGTAAATGAGGGGGCTAAATTGATATTATCAAGGGAATGCGGTTGCTAAAAATAACCAGAAACACCAGTGAGAGTGAGGAACTGTGTTTAGGAAGGACAAGGTCTCTGGAATAAAGGAAGTAAAGGAATTGAGAGGACAGGGAATTAAAGGAATCATGCACAGGCATATTTAATTCACAGTAAAATGAGACAGTTAATTTTAGATAGTGAAGGAAACCAGGTGATAAAATCTCCGAGGAATAATATTGTGGAATGACCAAGAAAAGGATGGGTAATGAGTGGTGTCGTCTGATGGATGGAGCTTCAAATCTGAAAAGGTATTTAGGGAAACGGGAGAGACATGTCTGAAAGCAACAAGGAGGGCCCTCACACATCTTTAGGTAGAAATAGGGATGTGGAAGTGATACCTTTTAATAACCTGGTTATTAAACAACAGGAAAGGAATAAGGGAAGAGTGGATAATATAGGCATGCCATTTATACAGCTTTGCCAGGAAGCTGCAGTTAACGTTCTCCAAGTCTATTTCCCGCAGACCACTGCAGGAAACTGGACAATAGACACATGCCCAGCAAGGTCTAGGTGACATATGAAGATGCTTAACTGTCAGTCACACCTGGAAACAGATGGTTGGCCAGGATAGGTGTGACCACAGCAAGGGCTTGGAATCTGAGATAATCCCTGAAAAAGAAGTTCTCTCTCTCTCTCTCTCTCTCTCTCTCTCTCTCTCTCTCTCCCTCTCTCTCTCGCTCTCTCTCGCTGGTGGTGGCTGATTCCTTTTGCAGCGGGTGCACTCCCCTGCATTCACCCACGTGGCCCACAGTCATGTAGACTCCACACAATGGACTAATGGACTTTAACTAGCCTGATGCTACATCGGACCCAGCTCCACCATGGGATGGACACTGGACACTGACCCTGCTTTTAGCTCGGCTGAAGCCCCAGCTGTGCCTTTTTCAGGACTGGGTTAAGGAGCATGGAACTTTACAACCTGAGAAATATAATTCCATGTCAATAAAAACCATTCACTCTCCTGTGCAAGTCTTAGGAAATTCATTTTCTGAAAATATCACAAGAGCTACGCCACTCCCACTAGTGTTGGGGAAATTGGACCCACTGATGTCTCCTGCAACAGAGGGAAGAAAAATGTCACCACTGAGAGTACTGTAGGGAAACACCATCCTCATAGGAGAATAAGGTTATAGAGCAAGAATGTGAAGCTAATATTCAGTGAGAGGTTGGGAATATAGGAGGTTTTGTCCTTTTCTGACTCTCAGTTCCAGGACACACTGGAAAAAGATTTTGGGCGTTGGAGACAGGCAGAGAACGACATAGAAAAGGAGATGAATAGAATGAAATTGGAAGTAAAACTGAGGGATTATGACTAAAACAAGAATAGAAGGCACAATGAGGTTAGTCCTGATGTACAGGCAGATGGCAGTGAGGTGGTGCTTGCTGGAGAAGGAGGAGTGTTGGTATTGCCCAGACATCCCTAAGCAAGGGCAGGACTATGTTCCTCAATGTCATCCAACATTCGATTCCCAGTTCTGGTTTGCAGCTTTGCATCATAGGACTTTTGCCTTCTGTTCAAGACCTTCGAGAAATTTTAAAATGTGAAGAATGATTTGCTTTCATTCTTAAAGGGATCTAATACTTAAAAGTCCTCCCCTCCTCCAAGACCAGGGCGGGTGTCCTCCCTCACTCTTTTTGGTTAACTCCTGGCCATGACTTTGCTATCCCTATGGAGATGTTGGCTTTTCTTGTTTTTTGATAGGCAGACGATCTTCAGTTAAAAGCCACTGCAACTCTGCGATGACAATAGAATTCTGAAAGCCATGGTTTTCAAGAATCAGGATTGTGCTGAGCTGCTTTTTTTTGTCCTTTGCCGTTATCTTCAAAGGCTTTGTGGAGTTTGTCCTGTTTCACTTCAAAACATAAAAAAGCATCAGTCTCTGCCCTTCAGGTTGTTCAAAAGTGAGAATACTTTTTATAACAGTGTGCTTGGATGATAATGCTTATTGGGGTAAAATATTTTTTGAGACGGGAGAATGAGCTCACGATACAGTAATAACCTCTTGTATGTGTAGTGCTCCGGGGACTGTATCATTTATCATCCGGTCCAGGACCTTTTTTAAAGGGGGTGCTATGAATAATTAACCTGGAACAGCAGACACTGCTAAGCTGCTTTAAACAAAGACATCCCGAAATACAGAGGCTTCAATAACACAGAAGTTTATTTCTCTCAGATAATGCTCCAAAAGGTGAGAGTTTGAAGGTTTCAGAATATCCTGCATCCTTTTATCTCTCTGTAAGTCTAAGGGCTGATCCATTTGTAATAATTTTTCAGAAAATAGGAGGCGAAAAGAGAGAGTAGATGCAAGGCAAACGGCAACATTTTAAGAACCCAGTTACAAAATTATACACCATTTCACGTATGGTGGCTGACATGTGCCACTGGGCAGTAGGTAGCCAGCCCTATGGCGTACTTAGCTGCATATTTAGAGGCTTGTGGACTTTTATCCTAAGAGAAGGTGGTCCACTCACACAGGTGTGAGGGAACCGTTGTCCTGGGATACCAGTGCGAGAAGAGTAACGATCTTGGCAGACAAAAGGTCAGAGAATAAATACCTGAATGGTGACAATTGTCTCTGTCACAACTGCTGCAGTCTGCTGTTGTACTTGGAAAGCAGCCATACATAATGCATAAGTGAACGGATGTTGCTGTGCTCCACTAAAACTTTACAGAAACAGGCAGCTTCTGTGCGCCATAGTCTACCAGCGCCTGACATAGTCAGGTCTCCTCCATTTATTTGTCATGCCTTCAAAAGGAAAACTTTTATTTTATTCACAGTCCCTAACTTTTCACTTTACCTTCTGTCCAGACCTCTGCATGGCATAGAATGCCTCTATTTACTGTTGTCCCCTCACTCAAACGTTAGGTAACCGTGGTGGGATGTAGTGTAGAAATCAGTCCCCTGACAGCAAGTGTGCTACCAGCTAAAGCAAACAACTTAAGTTCTACCCTGTACACACTTGATCAATATACATCTGTATCTGTCTATAGTACCCAATTGGCTTTCAAAATTAAAGTTAACATTATGTTCACACATATTTTTACTCACGGGAACGTCTTAAGGGCACACTGAGGTTAGTAGGACCCATGGAGTTATTCCCATTTCACCTATGAAGACACTGCCTTTTGAAAAACTGATCTTAATCACTTTACCCAGGGCCATGCAGTTGCTCCAGGGCACAAAGGTATCCTATCTCATAAAATCTCTTTCTTCCAAACTTGGAATTAAAGTTCACCATATTTGATTGATGGTTTTGTTTCCTGGAAAATAGAAACAGATCACAGACTCATAGGATTGTAAGGGTAGAAGGGGATTTAGAGATCACTTGGTCAATCTCCCTCATTTTATAATTGGAGAAACAAAAGCACCGACATGTTAACATCTGACCAAAATTTTTGAGCTAATTAGCACTAGAAGTAGGACAGAAATCTATCACACAAGATTCCCTAATCCTTTTTGCTTAGTTCTTTCTGAAGTCAAAGCACTGAATGACAACATCATAGTGACTTCCAAGTACCTGGCTCTGTTGTTCTGTTTTGTACTCATAGCTTCTCAAATTGGCTTCATCAATGAGACCAATAAACACTTGAAGCATTACCAAAAAAAAACACCAAAAACAAAACAAAACAAAACAAAAAACCAAGTGCCTTATATCATCTTTTGCAGACCTAAATAGTACACTTTTGTCAACCCTTTAAAAATTGAGATAATTATACTGCCTATCTTTAACTTGAGATTTCTACCATAAACTTTTCAATGAAAGACCAGTGGCTTAACAGGTATTTTACATGTTTTAAAGTAAATACATGCACACAAACATAAACACATACATATCAATAGCCTTTATGGGCTTTTGGAATAAATAAATAAGGTTGTGGGGGTTTTTTTACTTAATGTTTTGGACAGCACATAAGTTTTCTATCTGATTTTGCGTTATTTCTTTCCACCCTGAGTTATAAAACGCATACCATTTAAACCTGTGGATTGTACAGACTAATCAATAACATCGTTCTTTGAGTCAGAAAGTTCATGCAGGGAACCAGTGTGGGCCCTTTAAGGAAAAGTGCCATTCAAAGATCCAAGAACAAACAACAACTTACCAAGATAATGAGGAGCTTAATCTTAGGCAGGAGTGAAAAATCACTTACAGTGAGACGTATTCACCCTCAAGTGAAGGCCGTGTCTCTACAGTCACAGCCAAGCTGAATATTGAGAGTGAAATGAGGGTTCCATGAGGACTGTTTCTACTCCAGTGGCGTGCTAGCAGAATGGCTTCATGGACAATTGACTGGAATTGGCTTTGAGACAAAGTTCCTCTGCTTATTGTGGGAAACAGGCTCAGAAAAGTGAAAGAACCCTTCTCTCTGGATGAGATAAAAGCTTACGTTGCCTTTTAAAGACCAGCTCATAGAGGTGAGAAGGAAGAAGAAGAGAAATAGAGCTGATGACAAAAAGCACATTGTTAGAGAAGAGAAGCAGGATGGAGGCAACGTGAAGCATGGATACATAGGAAACAAGAAGCAGGTCAACATCAGGTGCTAAAGATGTTAAAGAATCTAAAACAAGCCTAAAATGTGTTGTTGGGTGAAAGTACACGTGATTATTATTTTCTTTTGTAGGGAGTTTGTCTGTATTTTCTGTTTTCTACAATGCAAATGATTGTTTTCTTAATATGAAATATACAATAAAGTTTACTATAGAAAAGGGAAAAACATATGCTGTGGAATGTAAGAATTTTCCTTGAAATTGGAGATTTCACTAACATGAGAGGTTCTTACAGTGATTATACCTTTTCAGCCAAAATTTAGAATGTGTAATTTAATACACACACACATACGGCTTTTCAGGATTTACTTGAAAGAGCTTCAGATGTTATAAAAATTAAATCTAATTTAGTTCTATAGTCAGAGAATTGTATGGGTTCTGTATAATTTGGTACAAATGTAGCTTTATAAGCCTGCCTTCACTTATCGCAGTGATTTCAATGAACGTAAAGTTTATGGTACAATAACACTGAAGATGTGTGGTAGACCTTAAGAAGTATTGTATTAGGATTATAATATTCAGAAGACTAAAGAAAGTTTAGGACCTTGCTGAAATGATAATACAATGCACATTTTAAATGTTGCTAATAGGCCCATTAATAGTTTTTAAAAATTCATTAATACTCCCTCAAACATACTGATTTTTAAAACTTTTATATTTTATATATTTTTTTCAGTTTCACTGAGATATAATTGACATATATCACTGTGTGAATTTCAGGTGTACAGCATAATGTCTTCACTCACATATATTATGAAATGATTGCTGCTATAAATTGGCATCCATCATTTCATATAGATATAATAGATATGCATATTATTATCTATTAGAGGCCTGGTGCACAAAAATTTGTGCACTTGGGGGGGTCCCTCAGCCCAGCCTGTGCCCATTTGCAGTCCAGGACCCCTTGGGGGATGTCCACCTGTTGACTTAGGCCCATTCCCCCGGGGATCAGGCCTAAGCTTGCAGTCAGACATCCTTCTGGCAGCCAGGGAGCCCTTGGGGGATGTCCAACTAAAGGCTTAGATCCCCAAGGGATCGGGTCTAAACCGTTAGCTGGACATTCTTATTGCTGCCACGGAAGTGGGAGAGGCTCCTGCCACCACCTCTGTGCTGGCCAGCCATGAGCCAGCTTCTGGCTGAGTGGACCCTCCATATGGAAGTGCACTGACCACCAGGGGGCAGCTCCTGCATTGAGCGTCTGCCCCCTGGTGGCCAGTGCGCATCATAGCAACCGGTCACTCTGCCGTTCAGTCAATGTGCATATTAGCCTTTTATTATTATTATATAGGATGTCCCTATTTCCCCCTTTTTGCCCCCTCTACCCAGCTCTTGCCCCCACTTCTCTCTGGCCATCACCATACTGTTGTCTGTGTCCATGGGTTGTGCATATATTTTCTTTGGCTAATCCCTTCTTTAAATTCACTTCTTTAAATTTTTATTTTCAGATAAGTGCTTATAACTGCACTATCATATATTTTCTATTATATCATTTAGAATTAAGATATTTTTTAATTGAACCCTTGTAAATTTTAGCACAATTTAATAAATTATGCTAGAAGCAATTAGGAGATTTTTCATATAATGCAGATACATTTCAATTAATATTTTATTAATTTTTAATGTTTTAATATTTTAATTTGAAATAATCTCATACATATAAAGAAGACTATAAAATACTTCAGCATATTATATGTACCCTTCACCCAATTTCTTAGGTGTTAATAATTTAAACATAACCATTATACAACTAACAAAATTTGGAATATATTTTTCTTATAATCTCTTTAATGTTACTTAATCCATTTACTTTGTTTTTGTTGGTCTTCACCCAAGGATATTTTACCATTGAATTTTAGAGAGAATGAAGGGAAAGGGAGAGACACATTGATTGGTTGCCTCCTGCACATGCTCTTATAGGGACTGGGGATCAAGCCAGCAACTGAGGTACATGCCCTTGAGTGGAATCAAACCTGGGACCCTTCAGTCCACGGGCTAATGCTCTATCCACTGAGCAAAACAGGCTGCAGCTTAATTCATTTACTTTTAATCTATATGTGTCTTTATATTTAAAGTGGGTTTTGTTTTTGATTCACCTTCATAATCTGTCTTTTAACTGGTGCATTTATGCCACTGACTTTCAGAGTGCTTACTGATAGAGTTACTGCCATATCAGGTGGCTTTTGGGGCTTCTGGGGCCAGCAGCGGCTCGGGATCGGATCCAATCATGGGCGGCAGGCAGGCGGCTTCTGGTGTCGCACACAGGGGGCCTGGATGGCCGCTCGCGCTGGGCTCGCGCTGTCCCACCCTGCCTGCAGTATGCAAATTAGCTGCCATCTTTGTTGGCAGTTACTTTGTATATCGCGCCGATTAGCCAATGGGAGGTGTAGCGAAGGTACGTTCAATTACCATGTTTGTCTATTATTAGATGGGATAATAATAAAAGCATAATATGCTAATTAGACTGGACCTTCCAGATGTCCTTCTGGACGACCTTCTGGATGAAGCCTGGGCTGTGAGGGCCAAGGCAAGCCGCCATGACTGCGAGGGCCAAACCCCTTGCACGAATTTCATGCATAGGGCCTCTAGTCCTATTAATAAAGAGGTAATATGCAAATTAACCCTCATGCCCTCACAAGATGGCTGCCTACAACCAGGCCGGCAGGAGTGTTAGTGAGGGATGACCAAATGACTGAAAAAGCAGGCTGCGTGGGGTAACCAGGCCAGCAGAGGGGTTAGTGAGGGACGACCAAACAACTGAATGGCAGGCTGAGTGGGGCGATCAAGCTGGTGTGGGAGCTGTAAAGAGCAACCAGGCCGGCGGGTGGGGGGGCAGTTGGGGGCGACCAGGCCAGCAGGGGGGGGCAATTGAGGTCGACCAGGCTGGCAGGGGGACAGTTGGGGCGATCTGCTGGCAGAGGGGGTCAGTTGGAGGCAACCAGGCCAGCAGGGAAGGCAGTAATAGGCAACCAGGCCGGCGGGGTGGGGAAGTTAGGGGCAACGAGGCTGGCAGGGGGGTGCAGTTTGGGGTGACCAGGCCAGCAGTGGGTGCAGTTGGTGGCAATTAGGCTGGTAGGGTGGGCAGTGAGGAAGGACTAGGCTGGTGGGGGGGTGTTTGGGGGTGACCAGGCTGGCAGGGGTGGCAGTTAGGGTGACCAAGCCAACAGAGGGGGGCAGTTAGGAGCCAGCAGTTCAGGATTGTGAGAGGGATCCTAGATTGGAGAGGGTGCAGGCTGGGCTGAGGGGACCCCCTCGTGCATGAATTTAGTGCACCTGGTCTCTAGTAGATATAATAAGAAGAGAAAGCAAAAAAAGTTTCCTTGTGATGAGAATGCTTAGGATTTACTCTCCATAACTTTCACAAAAATTATACATCAGTGCTAACTACAGGCATCATGCTGCATATTACATGCCTAGTACTCATTTATTTTGTAACTGGAAGTGTGTACCTTTTGACTACCTTTCTCTTATTCTCCCTGCCCTCAACTGCTGCCTCTAGGTAAATGCTAATCTGATCCCTTTTCCTACGCTTGGTTTTGTTTTTGTTTTTATAGTCTACACATAAGTGACATTATATGTTATTTGTATTTCTCTGTCTGACTTATTTAGCTTAGCATAATACATTCTAGATCTATCCATATTGTCACAAATGTGAAGATTTAATTCATTTTAATGTGGAATAATCTACATTTAATGTTTATAAACTATAATGTAATTACATTACAATGTAAATTAATAAAGAAGCTTATTTTTTAATATTTTTTTACTGATTTTGGAAGGAGGAAGAGAGAAATAGAAACATTGATGAGAGAGACATCTGAACTTAAGTAGAGAATTCTAGAATGCAATTTCATCCTTTTTTTTTGCTTTTAAGTTTTCCTTATATGATTTGTAAACCTAAATAGAGCTGTTAATTCCTTTTTGAATGCTTTTTTCATTGAATCATTTATTTGTATGTGTTCCAAGCTATCAAAATGATGCCTTTTTTAATGAAGGAAGGAGAAAGCTATATTTTATAAAGTAGAATGAAACTCCCTTTTTTATACTGGAAAAATACATAAATTCTTTCTCTTAAGTTAAGGGCTTTACACCTTTCGTACTGCTCACGAGCTTTCTCGTGTTTCGCGCGCCATCTGTTATGGACCTTAGATGTCAACACACTGTCTTGTCCACATCGAATGAAGCGATCTCATTGGTGGAAACCGTGCAGGTCAATCTACAAAAAACTATATAATTGCACGAACCCATAAAGCATTGCAGTTACATTGTATTTTGGTCATTCAAATAGTCTTCGTCTTCAAGTTCCTGGCGCTTTTAGAAAATGTTTTACGCAGTACCATACGTTAAAAAAGTACTAGGAACTTTGTTTAATTGTTTAATTGTTTTTGTAAATAAAAATGTTATAATTATTGAAAAACAACACCTAAAGTGCATTATGATCTGTAGTTATGATGATTTAAATAACGTGCAGTTTGCCTAAAAACGTGTGGTCCCTGGCGTATGTCTTAGAGATTTCTATGCGGTACGAAATGTGTTTTAACAGGAGAAAGTTATGTTTTTACCATTGTAAAAGATTTTCCTTGTGGGTTTCCCAGATCTCCTTTTAACATGTGTTTCTGATCTCCACCCTCAGTTTCTCTGCCAGGACGCTCGGCTTTCCATATTTGGCTATTGCTTTCTCTTCACAACCCTGGCACTCCTAGCTCTTCCTACTACTCCTCGGGACCTCTCTGTGCTGTTGGTCTCTCTTTTTTTCTGCACCTACAATGTTCTGTGAACTATAATGCCCTTGCAACCTATGGTGTGTTTTCTTGCTTTCTCATTATGAGTTGGGCCCAACTCTCCAACAAAAACTCTCCAGCTATTTTTCATTTTCTCCCCTGCTTTCTTGGCAATAGTACTAAGAGCCCTACATGAGAAACACTGTCTCTTCTCTTTAACAAAAGTTTCTTTTCTCTCCTAAATATACTGTTCATGTTCATAATACACCAAATGTTATAAAGAACCAAACAGACAGGAGAGGGCTGTTTCATGACTAGATGCCAGAAACATTTTGCTTGCACATGCATAATGGATGTCCAAACCAGGACTTACTGAATCAGGACATGAAATTACAAAGAGAGAAAAAAGATATTTGACTGCACTTACCCTTCTTTCCTGCATTATAATTTTGCTCTAGTTCATAAAGCTTTGACACACATTGTGTATATCCGCTGTGAGTACTGAAAAAGTCTCAAGGCAGTGTTTCACACAAAGCATGATAATGTTCGGTACTTTTTATACTCATTTTTCTTATGTAATAGTGTCCATTTCAACTGTTCATGTAATGACCACAAATCGGAATGAACTCTAAGCTAAATTTTGCAGAAAGCTTTTATTCTTAGCCTCTAACCACTCCTAATTCATCTACATCCCTATTTTTACTCCATTTGAGACTCCATTTACTCCGTATATTTATTTCAGTTCTTTACTTCCTTACCCACAATCCATCAAAATACAAAATCAGAATGGAATTGATACAGAACATTGGCTTTGGAACCAGTTCTGGTTTCAACACCAAGTCCTGGCAATTAGTAAGTATGATCCATAGTAAGTTACTTACTTCATTATTTAACTCATTTACTATCCCTTATCATTTAATTTTTCTCCTCTATAAATAGAGACAATAATAGTACCTAGTTCTCAAAAACCATTATGAGGATTGCATGAGATATTACATGCAAAGTGCCAGATACTTCTGTGATTGGATGGTGATGGGGAAGGTTTGAGACTAAGCCAGAGTCTTTCTTCTCTCAGAATATATAAGCCTAGAGTATGTGTAGTATTTGTAACATGCAGCCAAGAAACCAAGGGAAGGCTGAGGCTTGGAAGCACAGCAACGGAAAAATTAGGGAAGAACCAAGACAAAGATGTGTCATAAGAGACCAAGGCTAAGATTATACACACCCTCATATTCCTAGTTTCTATGTACAGAGGCAGAAATTGGACAGTGAAGAAGGTTAACAGGAAAAGAGTGGTTCATGTGAAATATGGGTTTGAGGAGAGCTCT
>NW_005872055.1:99177-118373 GCF_000147115.1 Myotis lucifugus
TGCCTACTTTTGTTAGAATAAAACGGTTTGGCATCTTCCCTCTTAAAGATAATGATGGGTGGGACTTTTATTCATATTGTTGTTGGAAGAAATTAGTCCTGTTTTCTCTATCCCTAAAGCGTGCTTTATAATGCTTTACACATTTCTCCTATAAAGGAAGCTTATTTCTAATGTATTGTTATCACACTTAATTTGCATCTTCAAAGTAAAAATGGACTTAACAGTGAGTGAGAAAAATTACTAACTTTAAAAGGAAAGTCATGGAATGGAAAAAAATTAAAAACAAATGTTTGGGAATATTTTCATCATTGTATGAGTTTGTTTTTAAAAACATTAAGTGTATCACCTATAACACCTGTCACATCTGGGTGTTTTATTATTTTATTCATTACTATGTTTATTTTATAATAATATAATAAATGGTAGTATATTGACCATTTATTTACTGTATACATAGATGAATATAAATAAAAGGCAGGTGTCTACTGAAACATTTTTATGATGATCAGTTTAGAAGACCTAAATTCTTTGAAACAACCTATTGACAAAGGCACTACTGATATTGTTGTCAGGGCAACACTGAGACACTGAGGGAGGGTTGGGCTAGAGCAGGTCCTAGAAGGGTTATGTGGTATGATTTAGGGGTCACACTTTGCTCATTCATCCTCTGCAGTTCTTTGAGCTCTAGGACCTGAGTGACAACAATTGAATGTCTCTTCTCTTATTCCATTGTGGCTACCCCCAAAAGCACCTGAAATGATGCCATAGCACACAACACTGACTAGATATGAGACACTTGAAATTCAACACCAAAGGCGAACCAGTCATTCTCTCCGGTTCCATGCAGAGGGGAGTTGAATTGACTGCATCAGCCTCAATCACAAGCAGCCTTTAATCTCAGTGTCTTGGAAAGCCTGTCATCCTCTCCAGCTTGTTCTATAGAAGCGTTCCCATTTTTCCTGGTTGTTTGAAGACATTTTTTCCATTTATCAGCATTTCCATGCACTTTTGTCCTCCAACACTTATTGTGCAATCACATGTACAGGCTAGATATAGATACTGCACAAAAATATGTGTCGTAATTAGTATGCTTAAGTGATGAGTTTTATTTTTTCAATGTCTATAGTCCTCTGCTATATTCTTTAACTTTCCCATTTTCTTCTCTATTATGACTAGGTTCCTGATACTCATTCTGGCAATATAGCAGATCTCCCTGTTTCATAATTGCCTTCCTCTCTATCAGACTGTAGTCCCCCCACCCCTGCTTTCTCTCTCATCTCTCTGATTCATGTTTTTCCATTATGTGGGATCTGTCTAGCCTAGTACCATTGTCAGTTTATCTCATTTATTTATTTTTTCTCCTTTGATGCCTAGTCATTCCATGTTTTATGTTTTGTTTCCATTGATACATTAGCCGTGAACATTTCAGTAATGCCACATTCACTTGTAGATTATCTTTCCATGGTAGGCCCAGGGGAAATTGCTTCTTTGTCCTACTTATCTTTGAGACTACCTCACTATTAATGATAGTCTTAATAACTGAGCCTACTGGTCCAAAGAGATAATTTGAAAGAACCAATAGGTGGCAGACATTTGGTTTTATGAAAGGCAGAAATTGTTTCCCAGGGAGAACACAGGGTTCTTTCATTAGAAATGGGATGCAATTTTACTTTTCAAATGCTAAAGGTCATGTATGTTATTCAGACCAGGTGTCATTCATGCTGTGATAGATTCTGCCTTGTATACTGTAGTAATAGTTAAGTTTTTCACAATGCCATTGCTCCTTCACACGTTCCCCCCCCCCATTTTTATGAAAGAGGCAAAAGCAGGGTTACAGTTGTGAGTATGAGAAACATAGTTTATTCTTGTATTATTATTCTTTAATTATTACATTATTTTCTATATGAACAATTGTAAACCTACCCACCTTCCATAGTTTTTAAGGTTAGTATGCATAAGATAAATTTCTAAGAGGCCTCTTAAATATCTTTCTTTATATTTTCAACCTTTGAACCAGAAGCAAAAATAATAATTATAACTTACTTTGCAAGCCTCCACCTTCTTTACTACTTGCTGCACAAAAGGGTTAGTACCTCTTTCTCTTGAAAAGTCCCAATTCCCTATTTCAGCTTTCCTTCTTCTAAGAAATGATCTGGTAGCTGAAATACTTACTTTTGCAACTATTCCTGGTGTCTTATTCTCCAGCTTACTTATTGCTCCTAGCCCTCTACTGCTTTCTCCACTTTCCTCTATAATCTTCGTAGTTTTTCTGTCTCCCTCTTTTACACTTGGCATCTTTCTTCAGAGTGCAAGGAAAAAGAGTGGTAGAGTGTGCTTTGTTTTTGTTTAAATCATTGCTCTATTGGCTCCATGCAGTCATTCTTTTCGTGACTTTCCTGTAGCAAATCTCTGCAAAAGCTGTACAGTTGGAGTTCATCAGCAGGGATATTTTTCAGCACCTGGCGTTTCCCAAGTGCTCATGTAGTTGAGCAACTCTGTCTCAAGGACCTTGCTATTTCCCTAGTCCTCAAAATGGCCTGCCATGAGCTTGCTTGAACACTACAGCTTCTGTATGCTGTATGGTGGTCAGCACATTTTTCTCAGTGCTCCTGCCTTGCCTTAAAAGCCTGATTATTTTTTCCTTTTCTCCAAAAGGTATGATTTCTTATATTTGTTGTTTCCACCAGTCAATGGCATTATAACAATAAGGACATGGGGAACTGAGATCTGTGGAGTCTGACACATCTGCATGTGGACCCTGCCTAGCTTTGCCACTGATGAGTTGGGACACCATCAGAATTAATGAACTACTCTTATCCTTAGATTCTCCATCGGTGAAGTGTGAATAATAACAGTGTCTCAATCCCAGGGTTAGCTGAAGAACTTTATGTGACTGTGTATGTGATTATGTTGGACACATGGGGAGTGTTCAAGAAATGTGCCTAGTATTTTTTTTATATAATATTAGGCACATTTCTTGGATGTGCCTGATATGAATCTGGAGCTTTTCCCAATATCTCACAGTTTCTATTTCTCTAAGCAAATAAGCAAATGAAATACATGTTCATATTATATCAGTGTTTTATTTTCCCTATCATAACTTATCCATTTAGACTTGGTAGTGTGTTCTCTTTTTTTCTTTTTCTTTTTTTTTTCTTTTGGAGGGGGCACCCGGATATTTGGTAGTTTGTTCTTATCTAAGTTTATGTGTCTTTCAACTCTTTATAGGTAGATCTTTAACATTTCTTACATTTTAATAAAATACTTGAAAAATACGACAATTAAAATTATCCGTAATTTAATCATGCATCTATATCTACATATGGTTTCTATACAGTGTGTATATGGCATATGTGTATGTACATATTTGGGTGTGTATACATAATTATAGTTAAACTAGAGGCCTGTTACACGAAAAGATTCGTGCAATAGGCTTTCCCTTCCCCTGGCTGCTGGCACCAGTTTTCCTCTGGCACCCAGGACCCAGACCTTCACTCTGGCCACCGCCTTCTATCTTCGCTCTGGACACAGTCTTCCCTGTGGCTGGAGCCTTCAGTCTTTGCTCCTCGCTGCAGCGGGAGTCTTCAGTCTCCAGCCAGAGCTGCTCCTGTAGCTCCTTCCGCCCCCCACCCTCCCCCTCATAGCTTGATCGCTGCTTTGACTGCAGACCTCGCAGATGGGCAGATGGGCTCCTGGGTCCCGGGGTGCCGCCTTGCCAGCGGCCCGGCTTTCCCATCCCGATCACTGGCTGGGGGGCGGGCAAAGGCGGCCCAGGTTCTCTGATCCAGGTCCGGGGGGCAGGGCCACCTTTGCCCTGCCCCCTGGCTCTTGCCTGCCGCCAGGGTTTCCAATCATTGCACCTACGTATGCAAATTAACCACCATCTTTCTTGGCAGCTAATTTGCATATCGCCCTGATTAGCCAATGGGAAGCATAGCGAAGGTATGGTCAATTACCTTGTTTGTCTTTTATTAGATAGGATTTTATTTAAATTTATGTTCCTCCAATCTCATCACCAAGAGAAAACTCTTTTTTCATAAATTTAAAGTGAATCTAGCTAGTCAGTATGCTATGCTTATAGGTATATATTATTTGCACCTGTACTTTTGTTTTTAGAATATACTTATAATATTCTTTATTTATGTGAATAATTTATGCCTGTTACTTAGGCCATTTTCCCTTTATTTTTGCTTCATATTTACACAACATTCCTGCAGATTTTAAATAATTAATTACTAATAATAAAATTAAACATACAAGGTATATATGTTTCACTTAGAATTTCCAAAATATTTTTCACATAAATTATCTCATGCAATTCCCACTGCCATGCTGTGATATGGGCAAAAATGTCACTGCTTAACAAGTCAAGCTACTGTTAGTCACAGGGTTAAAACTGTGGCTCCCAAGCTGACCGGGGCCTTTGGATCTCAAATCCCAGGCACATCCTGAGGCAAGTCCATAGCGGTACCAAATTGCTGGTTGTGTGTTTTCCCACCATCTCCTACAGCCTGCCATGAGATTGACACTCCATCTTTATATCACCTATATCACTTTATATCTAAAAATGTGCTCAGTTAATTTTCAAGGTCATTCCAAAACTTCTGTCTTCTCAAAATTAACTTCTACCATACCAAGAAGGGATCTAAAATGAGTACATTACCTCATTTTCTTAAACCCAACAGTAGTTGTATTTTCTCTAAACAGAGCTCATTCACATTGTTTGCATTTTTCAAATGTAAACACTAGGAGGACTCTGGGAGTAGGCAGTAAAATAATGTATCACAGTTACAGTTACGAGCTCTGGAGCTCCATTGCTTGAGTTCAATCCAGATTCTGAGACTTCTTAGCTGTGTCACTTTTGTATAGTCCTCAATTTCCCTGTCTGTGAAATGATAATAATACAGCCTATGATTATAGAAATAATAAATACTCAAGATTGTAAAACATTTAACAGTTTTAAACATTAATATTTAAACATTAATAGTATTTGGCTCATAATGTGTGCTAAGAACATGATAACCAAAATTACTTTTGTGATGAAAATAGGACACAAGGAAGTCAGATAGCTTTCCCAGGTAGTATTACAGATGACCATAAAGATCATTTCCTGTCCAAGCCAATGTGCTTTGCACTGAACAGTTTTGTATTAGCTGTCAAATAGTGAGAAATGATACTTCTGCATAGAGTGAATGTCAGAATTACTGTGTTCTTTTAGTGTTCCTATGATTGTAAATAAATTTATAAGTCTGCATGCAGATATTTGAACATAATGAATCACAGTTACGCTGATACTAGTATAGTCAATGCATAGCCTAATATATATCCTCTATATTACTTATGCATTAACACATTTATTTTTGTAATTGTTACACTCTTTAGAATGTCTGCTAAAGCAAATTTTGATAGACGAGTGCTACTATAATGTTGTAATGTGGACTTCTTAGAATAATGAAAATATAGATAGAGGTAGTATGGATTTGTAGAAAGAGATAGAGGCTAGTAGATGCTGGGGTTCCAGTTCTATCTGTCCCTAAATATGTGATATATTTGATACATAGATTAATATATTTAGATCTGTCCTTTGCCTCTTAACATGGGAGGTCTTGGGTAGGTCATCTCCAAAATTACAGTCAGCTATGACATCTTGGATTCTGTCTGAATAATTTAGAACTTCATCATTACCATTATTGATAAGTGTGAAGTGAACAGGGAAAGTGTTGTTTTAAAATTCTGACCCTGAATGGCAGAAGGTCTAGAAGAGGTCCACTTCTTGGGAAGACATCTGTCTACTTGATTGGACACACTAGCATCTAGAAATTACCAGCGCTCACACTCCGTTTAAAACTCCACTGTCCTAAGAATAAAACCCAAGTCTTAAAACAACTGCCAGGCAGCATAAATTGGACTCAGCTAGACCTCTAGTCTTATCTCTGCTAACGAATCTCATTGTACCCTCAAGAGCATAGAGCCCCTCTTCTACGCTGGGCTCTCACTAATGCTATTCAAATTTCTCCTCTCCTCCTCTGATCCACTCCTGCCCTTAAGTAAACTTACCCTTTAAGTATCAGCTTAAATATAGGTTACAAACTTCTGTGTTCAACCACGTGTTTCTATGTAGTCAAGACAAGATTACACAAGAATCTAGTTTCAAACATCTCTTTTAAAGTGAGGACTTGGACATATTTTGGTCCAAGTTTATACATGGCAGCTGGAATCATTAGCTGATGAATAAATAAGCTTTTAGGTGGGTGTGAAAGCTTTAAACCTCATTCAAATATATTCACATGCACTTGGAACCCTGATTCACTCAGGTACATCACTTGTTTCTTAGCATAGGGTTACCTGGTGTCAATCTCTAGCTAAAATTTTGCTTCCTCAAAAGTGTCTTTGAACCCTTGACATAGGTACTTCCTGAAAGTATTCCTCAGCACCCTATAAACATCCTTCAATATATTTAGCATAATTTCAAGAGTAATTTTTTCCAGGGATATAGTTGTAATAATGTATATGTACTCCCACTAGATTGTACATTTTACGAGGGCCAAAATTTTTATCTGACCCAGCATTCTATACTTACATCAAACACTCTGCCGGGTCTGTGCTGCATTCTTGCCAACAGTGTTTGAGAGTCCAGTATATACATGCCAGACACTGATCTAGTGTCTCAGTGGGGAGGTGATGAATGATTGAATGAATTGACAACCCAACATAGAATCCCTAGACGGAAGCCCTAAGAGTAAAGAGGCAAGTTTAGGTAAATCATTGGTTTCAAAGTATGCCACACCACAGAAGGAATGATCAATTTCATTAATAAGTTCAGTTTAGCCATTGAAAGGCACATTTCCTTGCTGTCTGCTCCTGTTAGAGACTGTTTTCATGGTTGTAATGTTGAACCGTGTTTCTTTCATTCATGTCAGGAAAATAAAGGATTTACAAGAAACTAGTCACCTATGCAATCTGGCACTAATCACAAATGTCCTTCTAGTCTGAATTTAGAGCATCTGTCCTCAGGAGCATATACGTATGTTAGCAGAGATTCCAGAGAAGCAAACCCACCTCTCTAATGTGATATTGTTGTTTCTAACAGCCTACACACCTAACTCATTCCTTCCAGGGGACAAAAATAACCTAATGGAATAACTAGAGAAATACTAGAGAGTAATCAGGAAAATACACACAGGGTTGATTCCTCAGTCCCATCTTTTGGAATAAAATAAAAGAAAGAAAAAAAAGGAAGTATGATCAGATGTATGTGGTAAATATACACTATGCCTTGGGGATTTTGGAAGATGCAGCATGATCACAGGGCTTAGGTTACTTGTAAAATACATGTTAGCTATTCATATTCTTATATTTCACACTTGTTTCTGAAGACATTAAAATAACTTTTTGAGTGGCATTGGCTTTCTCGCTTTAATGATCATTAGTTACATTTACTGGATGTTTTCAAATGCCAGACAGCACTTAGTGTAGTACTTGCATTATCAGTTTTTAATTGTAGAACCATGTTAAAGTGCACAAAACCTGCCCATTTTACAGATGACGCAATGAAGGCCCAGATGAGGTCCACCAATAGAGGAAATGAGGTTTGATCACAGGTCTTTCTCAAAACTCCTAGCCACTATCTGAGACAGCCTCCAAAATCCATGTTAGTGGAGGACCTTGAATTACAAAGAAAAGGAAAGCATATGTTTAATTTCTTTCCTGTGTGATTTATTCACTTAGCATGGTATTCTTAAGATTCACCCATGTTGTTGCAACTGGCAGCATTTCATCTCTGCTTCTGGCTGAGTAGTGTTCCATTGTGTACATGTACCACTACGTCTTTATCTAGTCATCCTGGGAGGGACACTTCAATTGTTTCCATGTCTCGGCCACTGTGAATAAAGATGCAATAAATGTAATTTAAAAAGAAAAAAAAAGAGAAAGAATAAGATAAATCCATGATTTACATTTCACCCAGTGCCAAATTGTCCCTACATCATTCCTGTTTAGTCTTAAAATATAAAGTTAATATATATTACCACTGATTTAAACAATATTAAAGCTTCTAAGTTTATCAAGTACACTAATTGTACTTCTGTTTTGATAGCAATAATACCATTTTCATGCGGAAACATTTTTAAATTGAACACAGATAATTGTGGCAGCAAAGCTTGAATTTTGTAAAAAGTCTGATAGCTTTTTCTTGTAGAGAAAGGGTTCATATTTTGGAACATGGGATCCCTTACAGTTTTGATGTTCATGCACACATAAATTTTGAGTCTGTTTTAGAAATTTGAAGCAAATGGAAATGTTTAAAATAATGATGGAACAAAAATTTAGAATGCAATATATTGAACATGTACTGTCTGCAAAGGAAATAAAATAATTATCCTGAATTTATTTGTAATGGACCTTAGTGGAGCTAAGCAGCATATGTGATGTGACCACATGTTGTGCTAACCATAAATCAGAACACTATCAACCAGAGCTGCTTAACCTGGGGCCATGATATTTAGTGGGGAATCCATGCATTTGAGAAATATCATTCACACTCTTTGGATAAGGGGAAAGAGGAAACGAGTTGATGATAATTATTTTTTTTTACCTGTATTAGCCAGGCATTTTGCTAGGCACCAAGGTCATCCTAAGTTCTTACTGAATTTTTTAAATTAACTTATTTTTAAATAATTTCAAACCTAAAGAAAAGTTGCAAAAACAGTACAAAGAGCTCCCAAATTCCCTTCAACCAATTAATTTTTTTCCTTGAACTGTTATTGCAACTTTGAACATTTTTTTAAAAATAAGACTACTTTTTTAAAGCACTTTTAGGTTTACAGCAAGGTTGAGGAGAAGGTACAGGGATTTCCCATCACCCTGACTCCCCTACACACAGGAAGGAAATCTCATTCAATCTTTACGTACTTTTGCACTATTCTGGGGGGAAGGTCCTTCTTTTTCAAAGATGGTCAAAGAGATCTGTGATTCTCTCCAAACTACCCCTAAAGATGAAGGAATGAAATTATGGGAATATGTAATGTGGGAATATGTAATGTTGGAGAATGTCTTTGAACTAATATTGATTCTAAAAACGCAGGAAAAATATATAGTAAGAAATTTTACCTCCAATAAATAGAATTTATAGAAGATTAAAGATGTACCATAATATTAATAGTGGTCATCTGTTTGTTACTGATTATTATTCTCTTCTATTTATTTCATAAAGTTTTTAAAATATAATTTTTAAAGTTTTCTAAAATAATATTTTCACATTATATTAGAAAAATCAATATCATAATTTAAAGATATTTAAATAAATGATATAAAATAAAATATCTCCAATATAATCCTCACCATCACCAGATTCTCCTGAGGAAAATGGACTATTTATTTATCCAGGAAATTTGGTTCTAATAAAAATATCTCTTCTGATACATCTAATCTGAGCAGATATTCTTATCCTGCTGGTACTGTAGGGAATGGAAATATTCATCATTAATGTATGAATTAGACTCAATTCCCCAATACTTTACAGTTAGAAAAACTGGTCTTTATGGCCTCAAAGTTCTTTGATGAAAGGGGATGTTTATTGTATGTTTTTTATTGACAACCTGTTTTGTAATATCCAAATTAGATTTTGAAAAGCTTTCTTATTCCAAATTGGCAGTCATTTAAGGACTAGAGGCCCAGTGCACAAAATCCATGCGCTGGTAGGGTCCCTAGGCCTGGCTGGAGATCAGGGCCAATCGGGGCCTTCTGGTTGACTACCAGAGCCTCCCTTCCCCGGCTGCCAGCTGCCAGCTGGGGCTTTCCTTTGTTCCATGCCCCACCCCTGGTGGTCAGTGCACGTCATAGCAAGCTATCAGACTCCTGGTCTTCTGGTTGAACTACTGAGGGGACACTTTGCATATTAGCCTTTTATATATATATATATATATATATATAGATACTAGGAACACAAAATGCTGGCATCACCCAATGTATCATCTCCTGTGAGATCCTATACCTTCTTACAAGGCTTCATTTTATTTAAACCTATGGAAATTGTTGAGAATAAATTTGCATTCTACAATACATCTTCTAAATGCAACAGAAATTGCTTAAACTATGATTATGTTTATTTTTTATAACATCGAGCTTTTACATTCACTTTATTTTAGAGGGACATTTTAAAGCTATGTTACAGAATGGCTATTTGACTGACTATATAGTAAACAATCTTTTTTAATGGAAGGATAATTGTTTGATCATTATATTGTTAATTGCAATCACATATCTTTAGAACTGATGGGACCTCAGAGGTTATCTGTATTTTCCCATATGATGCCTAAGGCATCTTCAAGTTCCTCTAACATCTCCTTGAACACCTTGAGTGACGTAGAATGTATTATCTTATTTGGCAGAATTTTCTGAATCATATAACTTGAGTTTTAGATAAAATTCTCTAGTGTACTAAATCCTGATGTTTTAGAGATGTTTGTGATTAATTTTTGTCCTGTCTCTTAGGGTAATATGAAATGAGTCCCTTCATTCTTTCACATCCTAGATGGAAAGGAATCACTGTAAGCTACAGTAAACGAGTATAAATTAGCTGAGCAAAAAAGCAATTTGTTGACTCGAGTTTTGTCCTAAAGTGTGTGGCATAATTAGGGGCTGGGATTCCTATCTGGAAAACTCTCCCAGTGCAGAATAATAGTCTTATTCATAAAAAGAAAAGTTACACTTAAAAATAATTTTCTCTGTTTTATACACTGTTTAACTGTATTGAATTAACAGTAAATTAAAACTTATGTTAATATGTTTCTTTATGTTTTCTTCTTACTTATATCCATCTTATCTGTTGTGAATTTCCTTTTAGAACTAAGTTATGAGATTTATAATTATTATATTTTATCTTGTATAATATAGAGTATGATGATAACTGATAACTATCTTCTGGTATTTTCATGCTGCCATTCAATACATTAGTTATTCTTCTCGGGATTGAATCATTATAAATTTTATGGATAAACAATTCTGTCATTAGATGTTATAATGCATATAGCTCACTTGACATTATACTTGATGCATATATGCTTGAAGAGTATTTGAAGCAAACTACAATTTTATTCAAAACATTATTAAAAGGGTTGAATGGGATGGAGTACAAGATAAGACTTTGTCACATAACTTTACTCTTTTATAATATTGATCTGACATTCAACTAATCATTGCGACCATCAACTTTAAGTCTCATCCAGGCTTTGTTTTGCCAGCTTGGGAAGAAGAAAAAGACTTATCAAGCTTGGCCTGCGCACGCACGCGCACAAACACACACACACATTTGCTTTTCCATTATTATTTTACTTTACTTTTCAAGTGAAAAATATTTTATCTTGCATTTAGTATTGTTTTTAATCAGAAGTTTCTTATTTGGCACACTTTAAGCTATTATATTCGGAGAAAACAGAAATGTGTTAATATGGCATTATAGTTCTCAGTTACCATTTCCATTTTAGGTGCTTAAGAAACGTCTACTTAATAATTTATTTGCTAGGAAGCTCTATTGATTTCCTCGTCTGTGGTTTACAGATTCTGCCTCCTAGGCATCTGACTAATCCTTCTAGTATCTATTTGACTTTCCACGATGACATGGAGGTTAGACTGGGAAGCTGTGATGTACTACCCACGTCCCCCTTCAGGACTGATGAACTTACTCCTCACAACTTGCTGCTGGCAAACAGTCCTCACCTGTCAGCACTGACAAGAAGTGTCCCTCAGCTAAGAGAGATGCCTCACCCAAAGCCAGGCCCTTTTTCTGGGA
This sequence comes from Myotis lucifugus, assembly GCF_000147115.1. Classification (NCBI taxonomy): domain Eukaryota; kingdom Metazoa; phylum Chordata; class Mammalia; order Chiroptera; family Vespertilionidae; genus Myotis; species Myotis lucifugus. Next base: position 110,966 of record NW_005872055.1, read on the forward strand.
CGGCCTTCATCTCTAGACTCCTCCATATTGCAGTACAAAGACACAGCCCTTGTGACAAGCGGATAGAGCTGAGGGGCATCCTAGCACAGAGCTCTCCATGGGGTTTGCTGAGGTCTTTGTTGTAACTACTTGGCAGCCAACTCCTCTTTGTCCAAGCCTGCCTCCTTTCTTTCTGTTTTACTAGTCCCTGTGCTGATCCCAAGAACACTCCCTAATAAACTGTGTTCATGTTGCTCTCCATCTCGCAGTCTGCTTCTCAGGACACTCAACTTGGACCAGTTTCCCAAATCAAGTCCAATTTCTCATCTCTAAATGCTCAGAACAATGACAAACCATTTTCACCCTTTAACTCTCTCTAGTCTTACTGGGTATTTACTTCTTTCTTAAATGTTTTTGTTCCATTTTTTAGTCATATCTGAGCAACACAAAAAGCATTTTTAGATCACTAGAGGTTATTGTTACTGGATAGCTAAAGAGGAATGTTACCCAAAGTTTTATTATCTTAACCTTTTGAGTGTTACTGCAATGTTGATACGATAGCATGGATGAAGATAATGAGTCAAAAAATGGAGAGGGTATGATTTCTATAATGTAATATTTTTTAGTGATGTTATTCACAGTTAGCATCAGGCTTTTTTCTCTCAAAATCAATGCCATGTATTCATTAAGTGGTTTTCAAACTATTAGAATTAATTAAAACTCCAATAACTAACTGCTTATAAATAGAGTAATACATAATTTTCTTAGATAGCAACAATAGCTAGTTTTAAAATAAAATGGTAGTAAAAGATCTTAGCCAAAGCAAAATCCAAATTAAAAATATCTAAAAATAAATGTAACAAAAGGGCCCCATAGGAAGAAAACTATAAAATTTTATGAGATGCATGAAGAAAGATATGAATATATAAGGAGACAAAGTTATGATTCACAGAATTTTATTTTGGGGGAAAATCAATGCTTTAAAAATTAATCTATATTTATATAACTAGAGTCCCGGTGCATGAAATTCGTGCACTTGAGGGGGGTTTCCTCAGCCCAGTCTGCACCCTCTCACAGTCCAGGAGCCCTCATGAGATGTCCAACTGACAGATGTCCATGAGGGGGAGCGGGCCATAGCCATCAGTCAGACATCCTTAGCGTTGCTGCAGAGGCAGGAGAGGCTCCCACTACTGCCGCTGCAAGTGCTCCCCCTGTGGGAATGCACTGACCACCAGGGGGCAGCTCCTGCATTGAGCATCTACCCCGTGGTGGTCAGTGCATGTCATAGTGACCGGTTGTTCCACTGTCAGGCCAAAACCAGCTATCCGACATCCCCCGAGGGGTCCCGGATTGCGAGAGGGTGCAGGCCAGGCTGGGAGACCCCACCAGTGCATGATCAGGGCCGGGGAGGGACACGGGAGATTGGCCAGCTGGGGAGGGGTTCTGGGGGAGGGCTCCAGGGCATGTCTGGCACATCTCATTCAGTCCCGATCAGCCGGACCCCAGTAGCAAGCTAACCTACCGGTCAGAGTGTCTGCTCCTGGTGAATGTCATAGCAAGCAGTTGAGCAGCCTTAGCATATCAGTAACATATTAAACTTTGATTGGTTTGAATTTCGTGAACTGGGGAAGTGTCCCTCAGCCCAGCCTGCACCCTCTCCAATCTGGGACCCCTTGGGGGATGTCTGACTAAACTGGCAGTCGAACATCCCTCTCACAATCCGGGACTGCTGGCTCCCAACCACTTGCCTGCCTGCCTGCTTGATTGCCCCTAACCACTCCCCTGCCAGCCTGATTGACACCTAACTGCTCCCCTGCCGGCCCGGTTGCCCCAAACTGCCCTCCCCTGCCGGCCCGGTTGCCCCCAACTGCCCTCCCCTGCTGGCCCGGTCATCCCTAACTGTCCCCCCCTGTTGGCCCGGTCGCCCACAACTGCCCTCCCCTGCCAGCCATCTTGTGGCTGTGGGAGCCACCACCTTTGAGGGTGGGGCAGTCATTAGCATATTCCCTCCTTATTGGCTGTGGGTGCTGCCATCTTTGAGGGTGGGGTAGTCAATTAGCATATTCCCTCCTTATTGGCTGTGGGCACTGCCATCTTTGCCATGGTGTGAAGGTCAATTAGCATATTCCCTCTTTATTAGATAGGATTATCAGATAGTGATAAAAAAATTCATGCATTTTTTTTGACAAATTTCAGTTAGATTAATACCTGTGCAAGAACACAGACATTTTCAGGAAAAAGAGAGTCATAAATGGAGATTTACCAAAATATATATTAAAATATCTTTTTATCCTATATAATTAAAGCCTAATATGCAAATTGACCAAGCAGCAGAACAGCCAGTCGCTATGACATGCACTGACCACCAGGGGGCAGATACTCAAAGCAGGAGCTGCCCCCAGCCCACAGGCCCCAGGCCAGCCAAGGCGAGTGCTAGTGGGATGGGGCCAGCCAGCAAGCGGGAGGTAACCACAGAGGGAGGCAACCATAGAGGGAGGCAACCAGCGGTGGCAGCAGGGGGTGGGGCCGGCCAGCGGGCAGCGCCAGGCTGGCCAAGGCGGGTGTCAGTGGGGGCCCTCTGATCACCTTGCTGGTCACCCCACAGATAAGCGCTGATCGCTGGCCAGGCCTAGGGACCCTACCCGTGTATGAATTTCGTGCACTGGGCCTCTAGTATATTATAATGTTTTTAAGTTGATTAATTAATAAATGCAGATTGATACTAGAAACATATACATTTAAAATGATAGCTACTGAAAGGATAATAACTGACACATATAGCATTTCAAATTGGTAAGGTCAAAAAAATTGGTAAGGCAAAAGGTTTGGGGGCAACTAACTTGTCATTTGTGGAAACCTAGAGTTGGTTATGTAATCTTATTTCTTAAATCACTTCTATTCAATGTCCCCATTTACCAGTGAAAGAGGCTGGGCATAGTAACTGGAAGTGTGCAGAAGAGGGACTTTGGGTACCAGAAAAGTTCTGTGTCTTAATCTGAATGCTGGTTATATGTGTGTTCATTTTAAAAAAAATACCTTAGGCAGTATCATTATGAATTATCTATATATGTCATATATAGATAATTATATCTCTATATGCCCTTGTATCTATATGTTAAAATTAAGTTTAAAAAGTTAATTAAAAATAATTTGAATACCCAGTTCTGGGAATCTATGAGCACAAAATCATAAAGATTTTGACACTGAGAATATAGTAGCACAAAAGCAGACAAATTCAAGGCTAATGTTTCCTTTCCTTCCCACATAGATATACTCTGCATAAGGTCAGTTAATTTGTTTTTCCTCACACCCTTATCTGATATCAAACTAAATAGTATTTTATTACTGAGAAAAACCTGATTTATATTGCATTCTTTTTTTTAAAATATATTTTATTGATTTTTTACAGAGAGGAAGGGAGAGGGATAGAAAGTTAGAAACATTGATGAGAGAGAAACATTGATCAGCTGCCTCCTGCACACCCCCTACTGGGGATGTGCCCACAACCAAGGTACATGCCCTTGACTGGAATCGAACCTGGTACCCTTCAGTCCGCAGGCCGACACTCTATCCACTGAACCAAACCGGTCAGGGCTATATTGCATTCTTAAAGAATTAGTCCCATAATCTACATGATTCAAAGCAGTTTACATATTATAGTCATGTCATTTTCATAATTTAAAGTGATATACAAGAAAAATAGCTTGTAAGAAGTAGAATTTCAGTTGAAATATTTATAATATTGCACTATATGGTATATGGTAACAATTTTTTTATGTATAAATGATATAAACATAGCATATTAGCTGTAATATGATAAAAATAGTCATGTTTATAAAGTTTTAATTTAACACGTAAACTTAAATACATTAGTATTTATATTCTGCTTTTAAAATTGTGATATTCTGAAAAGGAAAATTAAAGTCTATAACTCCAAATTATAGGAAGAAATTTGTGTATAAATATTTATTCACTCATACCTTATATTTAGAAAAGATTTGTTGAACCTAACATTTCAGTTTTTGACCTCTCATACATTAACTAGTGGCCCAGTGCATGGATTCGTGCACATTGAAAGGAAATTACTGGTAATTAGAAGAAAAATTCGTGAGGTAATTATGTTACAACAAAAAATTACATGTCAAAATAGTATGTATAATATAGTATTTTAAAATTCAAATTCAAAATATTTTAATATCGCTATTCACCCTTTCTCTATAATAGAAGTGTCAGGGATGAAAGAAAATTAGTAAAATGTGTGTGAAAATAATATATAAATTGATTAATAAATAAACAATAACAACATGATATAAAAACAACAAAGACATGACATAAAGATAACAAAAACACGATATAAAAACTGATGATAAATTGATTAATGAATAAACAACATAACAACAACAAAGACAATATAAAAACAACAAAAACTTGATATAAAAACATTAATAAAAACAATGACTGATAAATTGATTAAACTTATTCTAATATCACCCTGTACACCACATTAAGAACAAAAAACACTTTCAGTGTGCTTGACTAATTTCCCTTGTGATGAAGTATTTACAATTTTAACTTTAACGACACACACGCTTAGAACTTGAGAGAAAGCAACATATAACTGACCATGTCCAAAAACGGATTCAGGTAGGATTATTCCTACTCTGTCTAGAGGTTGTCCTTGTGATTTATTAATGATCAAATGCTGGCATCACGGGAAACTGTCTTCTAATTAGTTTAAATGGGAGGCCAGTGTCAGACGGGGACAAATCAATTTTTAGAAATCAGAACAACTCTCTTTCCACAGATCCTGTTAATACTTCAGCTTCAATTATGTTAGGTTACAATCTTTTGATAATAAATCTGGTACCATTACAAAGACCCCATTTACTACTAAGATTTCTCAGTAGCATGATGATTGCACCGACTTTCAATTTTAATATATGAAACAGCATTCCTGAAAGAGTAATACTATTAAGAAATTTGATGGGAAAATTTTTCTTTTCGGCATCATCCATTGAATAGATGGAATCATCACTTAAATAAGTGTGAAAATCCCTTTGAACATTTTCCATACATGGACTATTTGGATTTTGTATTTCACATGGTCCATGTACCATATTTAATTTTACAATTTGAAAAAGTTGAGGACACTGGTATTCATCCAGAATTTCTGCCTTAACTATATGGTCAGTGTCATCTTCCGTTCGTAATTTGAATTCACTGTCTAATATCAATAATAGTAGAGACCCAGTACACTAAATTCATGCCTGGGTGTGGTCCCTAGGCCTGGCTGGCAATCAAAGTGTGAGCATCTGACGTGGAAGGACAGGTCCCAGCTGACCTCTGGGCCCTGGACAGCACCTGTGCCCTCAGGCCCCCGTGAACCCCCCTTCGCTTGAGTCACAGCACCCAAGTCCACAGGCGGAGATGCGGTGAGTGCGGCCTGATGCCACAGGCCGGGGCGCAGTGTGGGACTCGGCCTCCCAGTGGCACTGCACGGAAGCCAGGTGGGCAGCGTGCTCTCTCTTGGCCAGCCTCACAGACCAGGTCCTGTGCAAACCCACAGGGAGCCCGACCAGCCCCTGCAGTCCTGGCGGCTGTGGCCCAGCTCACCCAGAAGATGCCCTGTGGGTACGGGGTGGGCTCCTTGTGGGCGCCTGGCACCTGAGCATGGGGCCTTCCCCGGTGCTTGAGCCCAGGCATCCCAGGGTAGGGTAGCAGAGGGAGTGAGAGTGAGCTCGGAGGACACCCCACATTCTCACTGGACCTCTATCCCCATCACCCCCGTCCCCAGGTAGCCGGTGAGAGGTCACAATGCATTGCCGATGCCCGTCATGTTCCACGCCGCCCCTTGATGGTCAGCGCATGTCATAGCAAGCTGTCAAACTCCTGGTCTCCCGGTCGAACTCATGGTCAAACAACTGCCTGAGGGGACAATTTGCATATTAGACTTTTATTATATAGGATGTGAACGTGGGGCAGTCTGGGTTTCTGAAATTTGATGACATGAATTTTAGCTATTACTTTGCCAAATAAATTGAATTTATATATACCATTTAAAAGAGCATTCAGCTTAATATTAGAAACCCTGGTACGTTGTGCCAATAGTTGGTCTTCAGATACATTCTGGGTTCGCGTGCAATTGGCGTCAGCGAGAGCTTTATATATATCGCGCATGGGCGAGTCAACATTTATTTTTAAATTGCCAGTGCGTGTCGTATGTACCTGCCGGTCAGATGGTTGGACAGACATATGGTCAGTCTCTTAGCCTTTTATATATATAGATGCTCATAATATAAATATAGTATCAGACAAAGTAATCGTGGACTTTTTCTACCTTAATAAGTTGGCTATAGGTTTTTTGGTGCACCATCAGACTGAATCTAATTTACCATGATAAATTCTGATGGAATTTACAGACCATTTGTTGATATATATATATATTTCTGTTTTTTGTATATGATTATGACATTCTTGAAGTCCAGAAGCATATCTTATATGTGTAATTTTCAGTTTAGCAAAATTCTAGGCACATGTTAATTTGTGAATACTTAATGATTGGATTTTGTTTAGTATGGTAGGAATTCTATGTTATAGCCTTAGCCAAATTAAATAATAGCTTCCTGTATGTCGAAATTTTTTGCTGAGTTATATCTCTCTTCCTGGCTTTATAATATCCAGAAACATCCCCTTGCAGTTATGTAGTTGGATGTCTGTTGTTATCCAGCTAGTCCTTATCTCACTTTGCTTCCCCTAATCTTCCTGCCTAAATTGGTTACAGATAATTCCCTGTCCTAGACTTAACACTCAAGGTCATTTCTCTGACACTACTTTGCCCACACTCACATTTAGGTTCCTAAATTCTGTTTTATCACTTATTTTCTTAGTTAATCACTAATTGTTTGCTTTTGAATATTTATTACTCTGTAAATACTATATTGCTGTGGATAACCTGTGGGGGAAAGGGGACAGATATAGCAGATAGAGTATTTGGCTCCTATACTATATCTTGTTTACAACACAAATATTAATAAAATCTTAACATGAACATATAATTGAAGTATAAATTATTCTCTAAATTAATAGTATAGAGTTATAAAAGAGGAAAGAATAAGTCTTAACTGTATTAGAATGCATACTTTCTCTAGAGGAGCATATGTACTAGAAGGGATGTCTAATGGAATTGGTGGTTTAACTGTGACAATTTGATAGCTCCTGTTCCTCACTTCGTTATCAGCTGTTAAGGACACGTGATACAGTCTTTACCAATAACCAAAGAAAAGGGCCAGAGAAAAATGTCTAGGCATAGGGAAGGCATCTGAAGCAAAATCCATTTCAAGCATTAGCTCTATTGTCATTCTCAACAACTTATTTTTCTCATAACAGGAATTCTTTGTTGTTGAAAGCATTACATACATCTCCTTTCCCC
>NW_005872056.1:0-23543 GCF_000147115.1 Myotis lucifugus
GCCAGGTCAGCGACCAGCGGAGGACAGCACCCCATGGTGCTGGCCAGGAGCCGGTCCCCAGGGCCCAGCACACCCAGCCCACCTGCAGGCGCGGCTCCCGGCTCAGGCCCCTGTGCCCTCTGAGGGGTCCCCAGTGGCTCAGCGCTGAGCCCAGCCCAGAAGCAGCTGCACTTTTGTCCCCCCAGCCCCGCTCCAGCCACTTCCCCCAAAGCACTCGCGTCCTGAGAGCCCTTCAAGGGCAAAGCTGTGTCTTCGGTTCGTCCCTGGACCCCTGGCATGGAGTGAGCACTCGGTTTGTACCCCCAAACGTGAATAAAAAACTGCCCAAGTTGCCCTAGCCGGTTTGGCTCAGTGGATAGAGTGTCGGCCTGCGGACTGAAGGGTCCCAGGTTCGATTCTGGCCAAGGGCACATGCCTGAGTTGCGGGCTCAATCCCCAGTAGGGGGTGTGCAGGAGGCAGCCAATCAATGATTCTCTCTTATCATTGATGTTTCTATCTCTCCTTCTTCCTTCCTCTCTGAAATCAATAAAGAAATATATTTTTTTTTAAAAAAACGCCAAAACCGGTTTGGCTCAGTGGATAGAGCGTCGGCCTGCGGACTGAAGTGTCCCAGGTTCGATTCCGGTCAAGGGCATGTACCTGGGTTACGGGCACATCCCCAGTAGGAGATGTGCAGGAGGCAGCTGATCGATGTTTCTCTCTCGTCGATGTTTCTAACTCTCTCTCCCTTCCTCTCTGTAAAAAATCAATAAAATATATATTTTTAAAAAAAACTGCCCAAGTGAGGGAGCCCGGCCCACAAGGTGCGGCCAGCAGGGGCGGCAGGAGCAGAGGCCAAGAGCACCGAGATGGGGGGCGGGGGCGAGGGTCGTCACAGCCCAGTGAATGCACAGTAGGGTCCCTGCAGACACTGCGTGGGTTCTGGAGCGGGTCGTGAGCAGCAGCCGTGGCTGTGATGCTGGCATCCTGACTAGGACAAATCGGCACAGCCTCGGGCTCTTGAAAGGTGACTTCTGATCTGGTGAGTTTTTCCCATCCCCATCAAGAGGGAGGATCACAGCAGCTTGCGGTCGCCTGGAGGGGACACGAGTGAGCACCCGGAGTCTAGCCCGTGATAAGCCAGCCATCCAGCAGGGCACCCCACGGGTCCTGCGCTCAGATGACATCACGGTCATTAGGCCGGAGGAGCCGGTCTCTAGTGAGACACCCGCCTGGTGTGGGCGTGACTCACCTATGGCGTTTTTAGGGTGCAGTGCTTGGGGGTGGCCGAGACACCCCTTCCAAGGTAAAGGGCAACCTATATGTTGCACCTCCTGCCAGCAAAAACAGGGCACGGGGCTTAGTGGCACCATTGGCTCTTGGAGGCAGTGTGTACACTAGGGAACACTAACTACTCCGATCCAGTTATCAAGTGAAAACCCACTGATCACTGTGGGTGTGGCATGGAGCCCAGAACAAGAAGGGATCTGCACAGCACAGGCGGGCGCAGCGGCCCTGGTGCTCAGGCTGTGCGAGGCTTGAGGGGCATGGTCTCCCCAGGGTCTCCCAGCCTGGCCTGTGCCCTCTCGTAGTCCGGGAGTCCTTGGGGGATGTCCAGCTGCTGTGGAGACAGGAGAGGCTCCTGCCGCTGTGCTCGCCAGCAGTGAGCCCAGCTTCTCTCTGAGCTGCACTCTGCACTGACCACCAGGGGGTAGCTCCTGTTGAGCATCTGCTCCCTGGTGGTCAGTGCGCATCATAGCAACCCGTCTTTCTGCCATTAGGTTGATTTGCATATTAGCCTTTTATTATATAGGATTATTATTATAAAGTAAACAAAACATAAAATTTGCATTGTAACCATTTTTTAGGTAAACAGTTCGGTGGCATTAGAACATTCCTAATGATGAACAGCCACCAGCTCTATCTAGTTCCGGAACATTTCCATGCCCCACAAGGAAGCCTGTGTGTGTGAAGCAGCCATTCCTCCCCCACCCCCTGCCCGGAGTAACCACATTCTGCTTTCTGTCTCTGTGGTTTGCCTGTTCTGGGCATTTCACACGACTGGAATCACACACTACGTGACCTTTTGTGCTGGCTTCTCTCACTCAGCACGTTCTCCAGGTCCATTCATGCTGTGGCATGTGTGTGGGGTTCTTTCTTTGTTCGGCCTCCTATCAGTCGATTGTGTGGGTGGACCAGTTTGTTAACCGTGTGTCTGTTGATGGACTTGCGGGTTGTTCCCAGTTGGTGGCTGTGGCGAATGGTAATGCCATGAACATTCCTTGACATGTTCCCGTCGGCCGTCCTGCTTTCAATTCCTTTGAGTCTCAACCTGTGGGTCGCGACCCCTTTGGGAGTCGAACGACCCTTTCACAGGGGTCGCCTAAGACCATCGGAAAACACATATATAATTACATATTGTTTTGTGATGAATCACTATGCTTTAATTATGTTCAATTTGTAACAATGAAATTGGGGGTCACCACAACATGAGGAACTGTATTAAAGGGTCGCGGCATTAGGAAGGTTGAGAACCACTGGTCTATACCTAAGAGTGGACTTGCTGGGTCACATGGGAGGGGACTTTCAATAGTAAAACCAAACTGGAACCGGCTGCCTGCCCTCCCAGACCATCCCCCTGCTGCTTTGCTCTCCGTGGTGCTGCCCCACCTCCCACCTGCCCGTGTGCATCCTCTGTTGGCTCCTCTGCAGAGCCACTTGCCACCGCCTGTGAATGCTGGTGGTCCCAGTCCGCCTGACAGCAGGCCTTCCTGCCCTCCGGCCACCCCGCCTGGGTGGTCTCCTCCATCCTGGGGCTCCAGGTACACCTGCACAGCCAGGACGCCCAGGTCTGCACCTGCACGGGTGTCTCATGGCCCTCGGAACCCAACATGCTCCACACTGGGCTCCACAGACCTGCAACCCCCAGCTTCCCCCGTGGGACCTCCTGCTCCCAGCCAGCCAGCCTCAAGGCCGGGTGTCACCCTTGACCTCCCCTGCTCTCCCACCCCCATGAGCCTAAGTCCTAGATATCCCTCCATCCACCCACCTCTCTCCTCTTCCCTGTCTCGGCCACCAAATCTCACCACCCCCGATTTCATCAAGACTCAGCTGGCCTCCCTGGAGGTGCTGACCTCTTGTGCACACTCTGTGATCTACTAGAGCACAAACCCATTCACGCCACCAGGACCCTTCCCACCTCCACCTCCCACAGGACAACACCGAAGTTCCTTGCTGGCCCCGTCCCTGCCGTCCACCCTGGCCATTCTGAATCACTCCGCAGCCCCTCCCTCTCTGACTGCACGTCCCTTGCCATGAGCTCTGAAAACGCCTCCCTGGCTTCCCAGCACTGCCTCCAGGAGGCAGACGACCTGTGTGACAAGGCCTCCGCGAGGCCCTTCCTCCATCCCCCTAGTCATGTGGCTCTCACTATCAGGCCAGCCCCCCTTTGCTCAGCTACCTCACCTCTGGACTGTTCACTCTGGGGGCGGTAGGGATGGGTTCTCACTCCTGACTCCCCGCATCCCAGTTCCACGCTGGGAGCACAGCACGAACACACACTGAGTAAGAATCTGCTGTCTCAAAGGGAACAAAGGATACTGTGATGTTGGAGACCCCTCAGGGGCGTGAGCTCATTATCTGGAGAAAGCACATGGCAGGCGAGTCAGCATGGCAGCCTGCCAGGTGGGAGCCAGTGGGCAAGGCCAGGCAAGTGGCAAACATGGCTGTCATCCCCTGGGAGGGGCCCTGGTGGAAGGGAAGATGGCAGGGCTGGCCCTGAGGTAGGAGAGCCCCTGAGGTGGCTGAGCTGACCTTTCTGCTTCGGGGCTCGGGCAGGGTGTCCGGCCCCTCTGAGACTGTCTCCCTCCTCGGGGGCAGGCAGCCAGGGACCCAGACCCAGCTCAGCGGCAGGGACAGGCCCCTGAGGTCTGAGCAGCACTGGGACCTGGAGTCCAGGATGTAGAAGCAGCACCAGGAAACCAGGCGGGGACATGTCACCACGGCCTCGGAGCACGTTGGTGTCCACTCTAAGCTCATCGTTCTGAGGGGGAACGTGGAGAACACGTGTCCACAGATGTTTCTTGGGGGTTCCAGCAGCCTGCATTACATAACTTCGAATTAGTGACTGAAGAAGCCATTCTTGTTTCTTGTAAAATCCTTCTGATTAGCAGTGGTTCTCAACCTTCCTAATGCCGCAACGCTTTAATACAGTTCCTCATGTTGTGGTGACCCCAAAATTTCATTGTTACAAATTGAACATAATTAAAGCATAGTGATTCATCACAAAAACAATATGTAATTATATATGTGTTTTCCGATGGTCTTAGGCGACCCCTGTGAAAGGGTCGTTCGACCCCCAAAGAGGTTGAGTCCCACAGGTTGAGAACCGCTGGATTAAAGCAAACGAAAAGGCTCTACTTTGGGCCACGGTGGTTACTTTCACACCTTACCAAGTCTGGGTGTCCACCCTCTCTCCCTCCCCATCTTCCACCTTTAACAAGGAAGAACTGGAGAGGCCCGAATCTGGGCAGGTCACGCCATCCTGGTATAAATTAGCGTCATCTGTTTTGCGCTGTTTCTATGGGTGCGAGGAAGGCATGGAGGGCTGTCCCTATCCAGTTGTGAGGGAAAGTCTCCTTTTAACACATGTATTTACCTAGATGAGTAAGCAAACAAATGCTCGGTCAGCGGTGCCCGGCTGCGCGCTGCCAGCCACTGGCCCCCTAGGCACAGGATGAACCTGCCTGGATTGCGCTGCCACTTGGGACCTGCGGGAGCTTTGCTGCCACCTGGCGGCCACAGACGCCAGCGCCTAGAAACGCCGATGCCACATTAGAACAACCCGAGCCCGGTAGGCTCCGGTTTCTGGCATTTTTCCGCCTCGCATATTTTGAACACCTTCTATAACCTGGGCGCAGGTGGGGAGGCAGACTCACTCACCCAGCCCCCGCTGTCCCCCTGCCCCCCAAACAGATGGTTATAGCATAACCTGGGAGGATTCCCAGAGGCTGGGGGAGCGGGAGGGGATCTATACCAAGTAAGAGGGGGTTACCTAGCTGCAGTTGGGGGAGGGAAGGGCGAGCCCTCGGAGGGGCTGGTGTGGGCAAAGGCCTGGAGGCAGGAAGGTCGAGGTGGGTGTGTTGGGGGGCGGGGCGTAGGAATGATCTGGGCGGAGTCAGAGGTCTCTGCACCTTAGCCTCCGGATTGAGGGTGAGATGGCTGCCCTGAAAGAGGAGACTTGCCTCGCCCAGGTGGGCCAGGACGACCGCTGGCAGCGGCTCTGGGGTCCTCAAAAGGCCTCATTTACACATGGAGGGGCGGAGTCTGACGGGGCATCCGGGGGGAGATGCTGGGCCAGGGCTGAGCAGAGGGCTCTGGGAATGCATTCATGGGTGTGTGCGCCTGCAGGGCATGAGGACTGGTACCTCTAGGTGTGCCCAGTTCTCTCTCTCTCTCTCTCTCTCTCTCTCTCTCTCTCTCTCTCTCCCTCCCTCTCCCTCTCAAAACAAACCCTTCCTTGGCCCCATGTTCAGTAAGCAGGGAGAGGTGATGACTGAATGAGTACGTGCAATACATGTATGACTCGGTGGGAAGCAGTCTGGAGAGAGAAGGCAGGCCACCAGCCCGTGCATCCTGCTCCTAGCCTTTTCCTGCTGTTTAGGGAGGTTCTGTCTGTGCAGTGGTGAGGGGGGCGGCCCAGCCCCACCAGGAAGTCCTTCATTCTCTCCTTTCAGTGGACACACTCCACCTCTTCTCGCCCTGGTGGCTCAGCTACCTGCTGGCCAGGTTGGAGCAGAAATGGAGATCCCCTCTCATGGTCCCCAACCCCTGTGGCTGGGAGGGGGACACAGCAGGAGGCAAGCTGCCACTGGTTCTGAATGCTCAGCCTGGTCACAGCCTCTCTCTTTGGTGACTTGATCTGGCACCCAATGACCCTCTTCCTTTCTCGTTGGGGGCACGGAGAAGCACTGAAACCCAGGAGGGATGGCACAGGCAGACAGAGCCCACCCCAGACTGAGCTCCTTCCTCGGTTCTAATGCAGGAACCACCAGTGGGTGGGATTGAGCAAGATCGAGATCAGCCGACCAGCTTCACACGTGCACAGATGGGGGTGCATGATACCCTCCCTCAACCCCAGCACCCCAGCTTGGGGCCACTAGCATGTGCTCCTGTCCCTGTGGGGCCAGGCCAGGAGCTGGGAAGCCTAGGAGGGATGGGGGTGCCCCAGCCCTTTGGGGACAGAGGGTCCCCTTGGGGGGCTTGCAAAGAGAGCCCCTTGGAAGGGAGGCAGTGTGACCAGCCAAGTCACTGCTACACAGGAACAATGTGTGAAAGGCTCAGCCTGGCCAGGCCGGGCTGCAGGGCAGGGAGACCCTCGGAGACCCAGGGTGTGTCCCAAATGCAGCTGCAGCCAGGAGGGAGCACAGCACCTGCTAGGATGGCGGAGAGGAAGGCTGTGGGGAGGGGACCTTGGGCACAAGTGCAGTGTCCCCCCAGGGGTCTGCATGCACCCCCCCTCCCCAGAGCTGGAAGTTGAGATTCTTGATGCTCCGAGGATGGATGGTTCCCCTGCTCCAGGAGACGAGTCCAACTTTCCTACAGCAGCTGCACCATTTCACATACCCTCCAGCGACGCACACGGCTTCTCATACCGCCGCATCTCCACCAACATTCATTATTCTCCATTTTTAAAATATACAAACCACCTAATGGGTGTGAAGTGGTATCTTTTGGTGGCTTTGACTTGCGTTTCCATCATGACTAAAGGTGTTAAGCTTCTTTCCATGTGCTTGTTGGCCGCCTATGTATCTTCTTTAGAGAAATGTCTGTTCAGACTCTTTGCTCGTCTTTGAACTGGGCTGTTTGTTTTTTGTTAAGTTGAAGGGGTTCTTTAGACTAGGATAGTATAGATACTAACCCCTCATCGGATATGTAATTTACAAATATTTTCTTCCATTCTGTGGGATCCCTTTTTACAACTGTTAACTGTGTCCTTGGATGCACACGTTTTTTATTTTAATGAATCCAATGTATCTATTCTTTTCTTTAGCTGCCTGTGCTCTTGGTGTCATAGCCAAGAAATGACTGTCACATCCAGTGTCATGAAGATCTTCTCCTGTTTTCTTCTAAGAGGTTTATAGTTTGGGCTCTTATGTTTAGGCTGTTGAGTTAATTTTGTACATGGTATGGGTAGGGGTCCAACTTCATTTGCTTGTATATAGACCTTGTTCCTTTTTCATTCAGCACCTGGAGCAGGGGCCCTGCACACAAAACTATGTGCCCACAGCTTGGCCCCCAAAAGGCAGCAGGGAGAGCTGGGAGTAGGAGATAAGTGTGTTGGGGGGGCGGTGTGTAAGAATGATCTGGGCGGGGCTCCTACTCCAGACAGCTTCCAATCATACTGCCCCCTCCCACAGGGTGGGCATGTGACCTGGGACAATCAGCCAGAATCCTCCTGGGTTTGATATTCACCGACTGTCCACAAAGCCCTCACCCTCTGCAGCCTCAGTTTCTCCTTTGTACGCAGGGGGCTGAGCCCAGTGAAACCCCCTCCTCTCCCTGATGCACTTTGGACACACAGCATCCTCCTTAGCGCACTGGGAATGCCATGTAAGGTCTGGTCCCACTGCCTGTTCCAGCCCCATCCCAGACCACCCTTCCCCCTGCTCCCCCTGCCCCAGCCACACAGCCTCTCCCTGCTCACCCCACCTCCCGCTCCTTTTCCCCAGCTCGCCCCACAGCTGCATGCTGCTCCCCCTTCAGATCTGTTTGGAGGCCACCCCCTCACAGACCTCCCTGACCACCTGTCTAACCAGGTGTGTTCCTTAGCTGTTACCCTGTAACAAATCACCACAAACTTGGCAGTTTTTAATGAGGCACATCTATTATCAGAGGTTCTGCACATCAGGAGCCCAGGCTTAGGAGGGTCCTCTGCTCAGAGTCTTGCACGTCTGGGGTTGCATTCTCCAGTCCTCCCCTGAGGCTCAGGAGCCTCCTGCAAACTCACTGGTGGTGGCAGCATTCAGCTCCTTGCTGTTGAAGGCCCAAGGTCCCAGCTTTTGTGCTAGCTGTCAGCTAGGGGCCACTCTCAGCTCGTGGATGCTGCCCGCGTTCCCTGCCATGTAGCCCTGTCTACAACATAGCAGTGTGCTTCTTTGAGGCCAAAGTAAGTGCTGGATAAATGCTGTGAATTGACTTTTGAATGGATGATCAAGCCATCACCAAGAACATGTGTGCCGCCCGAGCTGGTATGGCTAAGTGGATAGAGCGTCAGCCTGTGGACTGAAGGGTCCCAGGTTCAATTCTGGTCAAGGGCACAAGCATGGGTTGCGGGCTCAATCCCCAATAGGGGGCATGCAGGAGACAGCCAATCAATGATCCTCTCTCATCAATGATGTTTTCTTAAAAAAAAAAAAACATTACATTTTAGTAAGTATTAACATCTCAGTTTTAATCAGCGATCTATAAAAACTTCCAAATAAGTTCTTTAGAAAATTAAAAGTAACATAAGCCAATAACTAAAATATTGATGTGCAAATACTATTTTAAATTATGGATGTTTCTATCTCTCTCTTCCTCTCCCTTCCTCTCTGAAATCAATAAAATATATTAGAAAAAAAAACAAAAAACATGTGTGCCAGGGTCCTGGGCTGAGGAAACCAGATCTGAGGCAGCTTTCTGCCCACCCCCTGCCCTCCTCCAACCCTCCCTCCAGGTAAGTGCTCCCTCCTCCTTCCGCCAGTCCCCACACTCTCCCTCCAGCGTGGGGGCCTTTGGGCCTCACACTGCTTCCCACCAGGATGGGAGTTCTCTCTGCTGGTTGGAACTCAGCAACCAGGGCTGAGGGGCCGCGTCTTCTCCATCTCCAAATACCCCCTCACCACACACAAACGGAACCAGGACATTGTCTTGTAGCTCTTGCTCCACAACCTTCCATGACTCCACAGGGCCCACAGGATCTGGCCCAGGCCCTCCACACTGACATGCCACACCTGGTCAGCCTCAAACTGCACCCCTCCTTACCCCTCCAGGCCACTCCCACCTGGTCAGCACTACCCCCTCTCTGCGCCCCCCTGAGCTGAGCTGAGCTCACATGGGCCTGGTTCTCCTCTCTTTACTCCAGCAATGGCCACCACCTCTTCCCTGCGAGTTGCTGGGTGCGTCCCCATGCAGCCCTGTGCAAACCTCCTGGAATCTGAGTGAGAAAGATGGGGTTGGAACCAGAGACCTCTGTGCCTCAGCAGGAAGCTGTTTTCTTCCAATGTAGCTCGGTAGCCATGTGCTGTGCAGTAGTGAAGCATGGTAGCAACCATGTTTGGGTAAATGTTTAATATTTTAACCCTGCTGACTCCGCTTCTGTCATTATTTGCTTGCTAAAATAATAGAAAAGTTATTTTGATTTTCTGAATTATATAAATCATCCCATTCGATTGAATGCCTTATTGATTCGTAATGTGAATATCCCATTGGTTGTGGTCATACTGGTTTTAGGAAGCACATTCTTCTGTACCTGGGGACCAGGACAGCACAATTACTCTAAATTGCCTCGATGGGTCCAGATAATGTGTTTCCATTGACTCAGTGGTCCCAAGACCCGAGGGCTCTAGATAATGTGTTTCTGTCAACTCAGTGGTCTGAAGACCCAAAACTATCATTAATCTTTGTAGATAACTAATCGGCTCAATTTCGCTTCTTTTACTGCTTTGTGCAAACCGGGTTCCTCATTCCAAACCCTGGGATGTAATCGATACCTTTGTGATTTTTGCCTATATAAATCTGGTGTTGCGGCCATCTTATGACTGCGAGATTTGGAGAGCAAAATGCCCCCTCGTAGTCCCGGATTTGCAATAAATGTGACTCCTTAATTCGACTTCTTGAGGCGTCCTTGTGTGATTCACGGGGTACATTACAACAGTAGGTCCACCTGGGACAACTGTTACAATGCCCAGTTCCAGGACCATCGATGAACTAAAAGCTGGGAGCCCCAAGAACAGGCGACTCACACAAATCCCTGAGGGTCCTGCACCCCAAAGTGGAGACCTGCAGCTGCCTGGTGAAGGGAAGGATGGAGGCCACCTCCCCAGTCCAGGCCCAGCTTGGGGAACCCAGAAGCCGGCAGCCCCTTTGGAATTCGGAGTCTGGGATGGATTCGGAATGCTCGCATTTTGTTCAAGGGGGTCAGGCCCTCTGGCTTTGTCACCTGAGACCCTGGTCACGACCACCACCAGGCCCTCTCTCTGGGCCACTGTTGACCAGGAATTACCCGAGGCAACCCCCCTCTTCAGCCGGCAGAGCCACCACACCCACAAGACCCCCAACCTCATTCTACTCCTGCAGAGTAAAGGAATGCTGGGAGCACATGGAACTCCTCCACCAGCATTTGCTAGGAGCACTGGGCCAGATGTGGGCCATAGGATACCGGACCTGTGGTCCCCACCCCGGGACCAAATAGGAGACTCTGGGGAGGAAGGAAGCAGGGAGAGAGAAAGAAGGGAGATGGGGGGACGTGGGGGGGGGGGGGCAGTGAGTGAAAGCAGGTAGCCTCCACTGTCCTGGGCCCCCACCCCGCCTCTGGCGCCCAGAAGCCCTCCACACCCACCGCTGCCTGATCCCAAAACGCCCACAGACGGGCTGAGAAGGCGGACCCATCAGGCGCCCTCTCCCCACCCAGAGCTGGGTTTTGGTTAGAAGAGCTGGCCCGGGGGCTGGGGCTGGGGGCAGCCCCACCGAGAGGTGCCTAGCGTTCCCACGGGGCTAGGGGTGGGCCCCAGACCCTGACTGCAGCGGCGGGGGGGAGAGGGGGAGCGGGAGAAAGTGGGGGGGGGGGGCTCCCAGCTGGCCCCTCCCCGCCGGCTGGCAGCTCCGGAACCCCCTCCCTCTGGGCCAACACCAGAGTTAGGGAGCGTCCGCAATTCTCTTCCCGTCGGTCAGGTCCGCTCGGGGCCGTTTGTACCGCGTCAGCTCATTGGACGGATTTGACATACGCCCCACCCAGCGCTCCGAACTGGCCAATTGCAAAGGGTGTCACAGGGCGCCGTAATCGGAGGATCGCCGCCGTGCTGCGACGCTTCTGGGATTCCTTAGGCCTCGGTGGCCTCTGTCCCCCAACCCTGGGCCTTAGCCCTAAGGAGACCAATGGGACCCGTGCCCGGAAAGGTGCCCGCGGGGCATCCGGGGAGCCCTTGGAGATCTCGGTCTCCGCCTCCCCCCGCTGCTTACCGGCGTGTCCTCGAGTGGACGCGCGTATCGCAAAGGGGAGTTTGCAGACACTCCCTCACATTGTGGATGCGGCTCCTTTAAGAGCACAGGTGTCCAGGGTGCCGCCTGACTGGAAAGCCGCCCCCCGGCTGGGCTCTCTGGGCGAGCCTGGGGCGCGGACGCGTGGCGGCGGGGCGCGGGCAGCACGTGGCATGCGGCGGCGAGGGCCGATCGGGACGCTGGGCGCCGGTGGCGGCACGAGATATGGGCACGCGGCGGACAGACCCCGCAAGCCCCGCCCGCGCCCCGCCCGCGCCGGGGTCCTCGGAGCGCTCGGGCTGCGCGCGGAGCGGGCTCGGGAGGGAAGTCCCGAGACAAAGGAAGTGCCGAGCCGCCTCTGTCGCCGACGCTTCGTCCGCCTCGCTCGCCGGGCCGCGGCCGCCCTAGGTGAGCCCAGGTGGAAGGCGCACAGGGTGCGGCGGCGGCGGGACGGGGGCCAGACCTCGGCAGCGCGGGCCTCCGCCGCCGTCGTCGGGCCGAGCTCCTCCACCCACGATCCCCTGGGCCCCCACCCCCGCCTCCTGCGCGCCCCCCGACCTGACCCCGACCCCGCGCCCGGGAACCGTCCGCTTGGGGGCTGTTGACGCCGCGGGCTACGGCGCGACCCAGCTGGGCCGGCCTCGGCGGCGTCCCGGCCTTGGGGCTCCGTCGCTTTCCCTTGTGAAAGTGTCGGCGTCCCCCCGGCGTGGGCTCGCGGTGCGGCCGGGGAGCCACGCGGGGTTGACAGCAGCTTCCCCTCCGCGGAGGGACGTGCGTTTCCTGGGTCACGGGTCCGCACACAAACCTGTGGCGCTCAGAGAGGCCCAGCGGGGAGAGTTAAAAGTCTTGGATTGCAAAATTGCTGCTTGGATTGGGGGTGGGGGGGAGATGATGCCTGAAATGCAAAACAAGTCTGAGTTTTCCTGCGCCTCCACGGAGCTCCACTTGCCGCTGGTGGGACCCTGAACATCAGCGCTCGGCTGGAGGGAGAGTTTCCTTTTGTGTTTAAGGTGGCTTTGTACCCGCTGAAGGGAGCTTGGAACTGATGTTTTCGTGAGTAGGAGGGAAAGGAAGGGAAGGAGGATCACGGCCTGCAGTCCCTAAATCACAGTTTTTTTAAGTGGTTTGGTTGGTGTATTTTGAAAGCATGCTTAGCTCCTCGGTTTGCAAAGTTACTGTGTTGGCTAAGTTGGCTTTTTCTCTTTTTCCAAGAATACAGCTCTGAATGTAGCTGGCTGTTAAGGAATCGCTACCTTTAGGTAGAGAACATGTCCAACAGGCAGAGGCGATGGACACTAGTTTGTCCTGATTTGCTTGTGACCTTTTGGGTGGTTCCGGGGTGAGTTGTGCGTGCTGTTGTGTCTTTGGTGACTCTCGGGGTTGGGACCTTGCTTCTGAAACAGCCTGGGATCCTGGGAGATTTGTCGAGAAAGAACCGGAAGTGCAGCCTGGGCGGAGATCAGGCAAAGTGCATACCTTCCCCTGAGGGAGTTTGTGTTTGTTTCAACCTGGGCCACCTATGCCCATTTTACAGATGAGGAAGTTGAGGTTGGGGGGAGATGAACAACTTGCCACACTCACAAAGCCAGTAAGTGGGTCTGAAGTCTCTGCTGTCAACCAGCAGAGCTGATCTGAGAAGCGTGGGTTCATGGGCAGACCTCCCCACTAAGCCTGGGGAACCCAGCCTTTGCCCCGCAGGCTGCTGTCTCTAGTAGTTCATGGATATTTTATCTTTGCATCTGCAACTTTGCTGCTCTGAAGCATCTTAACTTAGCTGCTCCTGGGATTCTGAATGAGGCTTCTGTTTTGTAATTAAAAATGTAACAAACTGGCTGCTTTCTCCTGGACTGGAAAGGCTACCAGGAGTGGAAGCACCATCTTGCAGACAGGTGTATGCCTGGGACACTGCAGGTAAACACCTGTGGCTCTTTTCCCTGATGGCGGAAAGCGTCTTATTAGGGCCTGATCTGGTCCATTGGCACTCCTGCGGAACTGCCGCTCACTGTTAACCTTGCATACCTGGGACAACCACAGCGAGGCACAGGGTGTTCGTGTGCAGCTTTGTTCCATCCTCAGAGCAGAAGAGGCGGGTCCTGGCACAGGGTCAGCAGGAGGCAGGCCACGCTGGGGATCACCCTGCTGGCCTAGCCCCCCTGAGCCCTGGGAGCATTGTGTGGCCCTGCACAGTATCCATGGTTGCTCAGTGTTCCAGAGCTGGCCTGGGCTTCAGAAACCAGCTTCGATGCCTGGCTAAGGGCCTTGTGCCTCACTTAAACAATGCTTCCCAGGTTGCTTGTCTTTGGTCACTGAACTTCTGTGTTAATCCAGCAGAAGCATCCTGCCAGCCTGTGCTGTCTGCTTTGCCATGGCCAGCGATGAGGGGCCTGCCCGCTGGGGGCAGGGGCAGTACTTTGAGGCTAGCATGTGCTGTGCCCTCCAACCTGGAGGTGAGGATGTGGATAACATGGGCTCATGCCATTTAGAATCAGTTGAAGTGAAGACTTAGAGAAACTTAGAAATGAAGACTTTTCCGACATCAGGGCTACAACTCAAGCCTCCCAGACAGTCACCACTGTCACTGCCCACTTCTGACAGAAGCTGCTGGTTTGCTCCTCTGTGCACCACCCCGGAGGCCCTCACGTCCCTCACGCAGGCCTTCCCTTTGCACTCTCCTCTGGCCCACCAGCCCTTCTGTTCCTGAACCATGTTGCCTGGCACAGTCTCCTGCCAGGCGGCCACTGTTTAGAGCAGGTGCCTCTCACCCCCATGGTGCTGCTTTGCATCTCCAGCACCTAGTGCTTCCCAGCACACAACTTCCTCCCCTGTGAGCCCCCAGGGCAGCATCCTGTCAGGCTCTTCATGAGCACCTCAGTGGTTTGGGCAGACACCCCCTGGGGAAGAAATGGGCAGACCAGAGCTCGGGGTTGTGTGGTGCAGTGAGCAGTTCCACTGGGTGCAAGCCTGGTGTTTATCTACTTTGGACTTAAACTTGGGTAAGGTGTGTTCTGGAGTCACAGTGCTGGAGCTGGGGACCACAGTCCAAGTTGGTGCACCTGTCACCCTTGACGGAGGGCTTTTGTTTTTTCCCCACTTTTCTTGTGATAACATAAACATCCCTGTTTCTTGAAAATGTACCACATCCAGTTGGTCTGGCGGTTTATAACTGGCTCCTGAGACACCTGGGTTCCTAGGTGGGATTGGAGGCGACAGTGCTTTTCTGCAAAGGCAACCCCATACCCTCCTCCTGTGCCTACTTCTTGGGAAAATAGTCGTTCAAGAGCTGCCCAAAACCCAGAGCACTGGGGCCTCCCAGAGCTCCTGACTTCACAGTCGCCTCTGGGGCCTGGGAATGTGCATTTGATGCCTGCTGTTGAACTGTTGGCCTGGCCTAACACCTCCTCCACAAATAGTGTGAGCCTTGGGGGACTGGGCAGGACAGTCAGGTGGTGTGGCTACTGGGGTGAAGAGCGCCATCTGGGTTGCTGAGGGAGTTGTAGATCAGCCTGGGGTGGGGTGGGGTGGGGTGGGGTGGGGTAGGGAGGTTGAAATGGTAGTTACTGAGCAAGGGGCACTGCAGCAGGAGAGAGAGTAGCCTGCCATCCCCACCCCCCACCCCACCCCCCGTCAGAAGACCACCTGGGTTTGCATTGAGGCTCCGGCCTCAAGGCAGGTCCTTCTGGACCTCAGTTCCTATCTCCAGAACAGGCCTGTGTGGAGGCTGGGGCAGTGGGCCAGGCTGGGCAGGAGAGCACGGCTGCTGTCGAGTGATGCCCTGCTGGAGATGTGTTTTTTCCGTACAGGGTTGAGCACCCTGTTGTGGTTGTGGAGGGCAATTGTACTCAGGCCCTTGTGCTGGACCTTTTCCCTGCAGAGGCAGAGAGGAGACCTCTCCCCTAGCCTCAGTATCAATCTGAAGGCTTGGGGAAGCCTTGTTTATGGTAAATGCATGTGCTTCATCCAAGGTATCTTCAGTGTTTCCATGGACTTTGAGGACCAACCAGCACACTTAGGGTCAAATTCTCCAGCAGGTTTTGTGACCGTGTCACCTCTGCATCTGCTTTCTCATGGGCAGCTGGAGGCGACGTTACGATTCAGTGCCCTGCAGTCTGGTCTGGTGTGCCAGGCACCTGGAGATGCTGCTTTACCTGAGGGCTCCAGGCTGTTCATTTGAACAGCTAAAGGCACTGAGCCTTGAGAGTCTGTGGTCCAGGCCTGCTGAGGTCTCACTGCTGCCTGGTGCTCCGAGGAGTTCCTGGGCTCTGTTAGCTGCTTCCCTTTTGTTGACTTTCCCAAAGTACATGGGAGACGGGCCTTGATCCATTACTTGTTTGGGGAGTGCCAGGGTGGGGCTGTAGGATGAGAAAGTGGAGGGGGCAGAGGAAAGAGCCCGGGACCCTGGGGACACGTGGGTCTGTCGGCTGCTGGGCCCGGTGAGCTGTCTGGACGTTTCCACAATGCAGTTGAGCTGCCCCCTGCCCTGGTGCACTTTGCCTCTTGGTTGCCTTCAAGAATAAGGTCATCCTGGCTAGGCCTGAATCTGAATTCTGAGCCCTGATTCTAAGTTGGGGGCCTGACGGCGCCCCCACGTCCCTGCATCAGCAGAGGGAAGCGATTCATCCCGGCCCTTCCCAGGTCTCAAGCCAGCATTCTGGGTATCCCCACCTGGTCCTGCCTTTCCTGTGTGTATGATGGTGGGACTGGACCCCACTGCTGGGTGTGACTAAAGTGGGGGTTGGGGGGCACGGGTGCCAGGTGTCTGCCGGGAGTACTCGGCATCCCTTCCTGCACAGCACCCAGCAGCTCTGAGACCCACGCCTGTGGCTTCGCCTCTCTGATCCTCTGTGTCACCATGTAATGGAGCGTGAGGGGTTGCCGTGGAGCCCTGGGGCCAGGCAGTTGACAAGGCACCCACATGGAGGTGTCCAGGAGGCCTGGGCCTCTTTTCTGGTGATCTGCCTGTAGGAGAAGGCTGGAGTCGGGGCCTGGGGCCTGACCAAACGCTGGATGGGGCCGCTTGCTAAGAGCATGCATGGTCTCTATGGCCCATGTGGGAGCCTTCACTTACCCACTTTTCTTGCAAACAAGTCTGCTCACTGGGCAGGTGAGGGAAGGGGCCAAAGGAACCAGGTTTTCCTCCTGATCGCGTTCCTGCTGTCTCTTTCAGGACTTTGAATATGTCGGGGATCGCCCTCAGCAGACTCGCCCAGGAGAGGAAAGCTTGGAGAAAAGACCACCCATTTGTAAGGAAAGCTTGATTTCTCCATGTAGCTCAGTGGGTCCTCTCCCTGATGGGGTGGGAGGCACAGGGTTCCTGTGGGCAGCGAAGATGAGCTGCCACAGAACTGATGCGCTTGTGTGTGGTTTTCTCGCAGGGTTTTGTAGCTGTCCCCACAAAAAACCCCGACGGCACGATGAACCTCATGAACTGGGAGTGTGCCATTCCAGGGAAAAAAGGGGTAAGAAGCACCCGTGCTCAGGTGTGGGGTGGACTGTTGGGAACGGTCGGACCCTTCAGAAGGACTTAGGTTCAAGTGTACATAACTTGGTGATCACACAGGCGAGGGGACATGAAATGGTGGGACAAGGTTAGTGTGACATGTGGCACCACCCCACCTACCCCTGGCAGTTTTAATGCTGAAGGAAGGAACTGAGCTGCGGCAGGGGGAGTAGGCCCAGATCCTGCTGCATCTTTGGGAGCAAAGGGAGTCCTGAAGACAGGATGGAGAAGGGGCTGTAGGAACCACGCAGGCCTTCAAGTTTATCCTGGATGTACTGAGCCCTGATTCTAAGTTGGGGGCCTGACAGCGCCCCCACGTCCCTGCATCAGCAGAGGGAATGTATCCTGGATGCATTGAGCTGGCAGGATTAGGACTTTGTCCACAAGAAAATGTGGTCTGGGTTTGCTTCAACTGAGACTGTTGAGGGCCCAGGATAAACTTGGTGGCCCCGGTGCTCTGGTCCCTGTGGCTACGTCACACTGATCCTTACGGATGACTGTGGATCTGAGTGTTTCTAGCCCCGGGGTGGGAGGTGCACCTAACAGACCAAGTCTCCAGTCTTCGCTCTACAACTGGGAAGCTCCCGGGCCCTAGCGTGAATGTTCATGAGATCCAGGGGAGGCTCCTGAACCAGCCCAGACCGCAACACTCATGGGTGTGTGAGCCTGAACTGGTGGCAAATCCCTGACCACCTGTGGTGGCTGCATGGGGCCCACATATCCTTCACACACAGCCACAGTCCTCCCAAGGTGGTGCTCCGCTGAGTATCTGGGCCAGTTAGAACCAGTGCGTTTGAGGCGTTAAGGAGTGAGGGTCTCCAACAGCCCAGCATATGGCTCTTCCTGGTGACTGCAAGGGAAGGAGGAGACCCCGGAGGCTTTTGGGTTGTGCTAAGACCTCATTGCCTCCACTTCCCCCTCCATGGTCTCTCCTGAGAATCCACGATGCTCAGCCATGGTGTTTTCTTGACAGTCTCCTTCCCTTGCCTTGAGCTGGCAGGATTAGGACTTTGTCCACAAGAAAATGTGGTCTGGGTTTGCTTCAACTGAGACTGTTGAGGGCCCAGCATGCACCCCAGCCTCCATTGAACCCATACGTGGCCCTTTATCTTAGGTGACTGAGGCTGGTGGGCTGTAGCTATCTCCCTCCCAGTTTTGAAGGAGTGTTGGACTGAAGAGCTGGAGGCTGACCAGGGACAGGTGGGACCTGAGGGAGGGGGTCTGCATTTGAGCTCACTTCAGTCCTTACCTAGCTGCTCAGGTACAGACCCTGCACCCCGCCATGGGCCGCTTGTCTGCTCCTCTCCAGGGAGGACTCTTTCCCATTGGCCCTCAGGGCTCATGGAGGTCCCGCCAGTCCTGTTGTGGGGTCATTGAGCTGTGGGCAGGGTCACTGGGGCCGTGTAGCAGCAGCATGCCCCTCTCCTCCTGGGCCTCTGCAGCAAGAGGCGGCACACATCTCATCACAGCTTCATTTCCCAACAGACCCCTTGGGAAGGAGGCTTGTTTAAGCTACGCATGCTCTTCAAAGATGACTATCCATCCTCACCTCCGAAATGTAAGTACAACGAAGTCCTCAAAGGTTGGCTTTGATCGTGCTCCAGCAGAGATCTGAGTCCTCTTCAGAGAGCCCGGCCTCCGGGGGTGTCGGTTATTGCACACTCTGCTCACACAGGGTGGCCCCGGTGCTCTGATCCCTGTGGCTGCGTCACACTGATCCTTACGGATGACTGTGGATCTGAGTGTTTCTAGCCCCGGGGTGGGAGGTGCACCTAACAGACCAAGTCTCCAGTCTTCGCTCTACAACTGGGAAGCTCCCAGGCCCTAGCGTGAATGTTCCTGAGATCCAGGGGAGGCTCCTGAACCCTTATGCCTGTCAGGGATGAGGCCACAACATGCCTGCCCCGGATGGGGATGGACATGCAGGAGAAGCACCATTCAGAACCTTACTCCTCAGAGGAATGTTTTTGCTGTGACCTGTCATCTGTTAGAATTTCACACCCAACCCCGGGCCTGCATCTGCAGCCTGGATGGATGGCACACTACGCCACAGAAGGCAGAGAAAGAAAAGGCCACAGCCATGTTTAAAACGGCCACAGGTAGACCATGATGCAGTTTAACAAAACTCGGGATGAGGGGGAGAAGGCACCAAATCTCTCCCCCTTGGCAGCTAGACATCAACAGATACTGTCCACAGCTGGTTAATTGAATGCGCCTCAGTGTGTCGGAAAGTGCCCGGCATGTGGGAAGGCAAGACTACATGTTAACTCGTGGTTAGTGATTTAAGAGATAGAAGTATGTTTCCCATTAAAATAGCATCTAGCAGAAGACTTACTTAAATTATCAGTTCATAACGTCACCACTGGGATGGAGACTTACTTCATTTGGAGTGGTTCTTTGCTGTTTGAATTTTGTGTGTGTGTGTCATGTGTAGGTATTACTTTAAATAAGAAGTGAGATAGCTGCTTTCATCACTTCTATGCAACATTGTATTGGAATTCTAAGCAAATGTAGCAGTGTAGGAAAACGAACTCCCAGCAGAGAAATGGAAAAGGAAGGCTTACACCATAGACCAGGGGTGGGCAAACTTTTTGACTCGAGGGCCACAATAGGTTCTCAAACTGGACCAGAGGGCCGGAACAAAAGCATGGATGGAGTGTTTGTGTGAACTAATATAAATTCAAAGTAAACATCATTACATAAAAGGGTACGGTCTCTCTTTTTTTTTTTTTTTTTTTTTAGTTTTATTCATCCCGGGCCGTAGTTTGCCCACGGCTGCCATAGACCATCTTTCTCTAAGTCTGTTTATTAAAGTTGCTGAATAAAACGTTAACATATAAAAACCCATTTCCATACAGTGGCAACAAATGAATGTTTTTGTGTGTGTGTGTGTGTTTTGTTGTTAATCCTCACCCAAGGACATTTTTTTTTTCTTCATTTATTTTCAGAGAGAGTGGAAGGGAGCAGGAGAGAGAGAAAGAGAAATATCAATGTGAGAGAGACACATCAATTGGTTGCCTCCCACACGCACCCCAACTGGGGCCGGGAATCAAACCTGCAACCCAGGCATGTGCCCTTGACTAGAATCGACCCTGGGACCCTTCAGTCCTCAGGCCGATGCTCTGTTCACTGAGCCAAACTGGCTAGGGCTACGAATGAAATTTTTTTTTTTTAATTTATTTTTTTTTTAATATATATATTTTTTTTATTGATTTGGGAGAGGGAGGGAGAGAGAGAGAAACATCAATGATGAGAGAGAATCATTGGTCGGCTGCCTCCTGCACGCCCCCCCACTGGGGATCGAGCCTGCATCCCGGGCATGTGCCCTTGACCAGAATCGAACCCGGGACCCCTCAGTCCGCAGGCCAATGCTCCATCCACTGAGCTAAGCCAGCCAGGGCCAAGTGAACATTTTTAAACTATACCTTTTATAGTAGCATCAGGTACCCTGGAGTAAATCCAGTAAAGACATTTAAGACCTCAATACTGAAAACTAGAACATTTACGAGAGAAGGAAGGAAAGCCTAAATAACCAGAGATGGCCAGGTTTACGGATGAGAAGGCACGCTGTTATGAAGATGTCAGTTCTTTCCAAGCTGATGTACAAATTCAGTGTAATCCCAGTCAAAACCCAAGCAGATTTTTGTGGAAATTGTCACACCACAGGCTATAAAATGTAGGAAATGCAGAATGCCAAGACTTGCTGTGGCCCTTGGAGTTCTAGGAGGGGAGGATGGTGAGGCCTAAGTTGGGGCTCACTGGGTAAAAAGTACCCAGACCCGTTAGCAGGACAGGCAAGACATGAATCCGGTTGAGACCTCCTAAAGCAGTTGAGATGCAGAGAGTCCAGAAAAACGCAGGTGTACATGGAGTGACTTATGAGAGCTGACACTGCAGTGCGTGGGGAGAAGATGGTCGTCTCATGCATGGACGGGACAGCCGACTGTCCTAGTGGAAGAATCAGGAGAGCTCAGTTTCCCCCTATAGACCAAAGCCTTCCTGGGGGATTGTGATGTCCAGTGGGAAGGTGGGTGGGACAGTACAGCTTTTAGAGGAAGACAGGAGGATGTCTTCATGACTTGGATAGGCAGAGCTTTCTTAACCAGGAAGGCATGAAAAGTGCTTTCCCCAGAGGGGAAATGATCGAGTGGACTACACTGAAATTAAGACCATCTCTCGACCCGGCTCTGCTCCAGCTTTGCGCACCGAGAGAGTACCTTCTCCGCACCAGGGAAGCCCCACCCACCTGAAGCCAAGATGTCTAGTAAGCGAGCCAAGGTCAAGACCACCAAGAAGCGGCCACAGCAGGCCACATCCAGTGTCTTTGCGATGTTTGACCAGTCCCAGACCCAGGAGTTTAAGGAGGCCTTCAACGTGATCAACCAGAACCGAGATGGCCTCATTGACAAGGAGGACTTGCATGACCTGCTGGCCTCCCTGGGGAAGAACCCCACGGATGAGTACTTGGAGGGCATGATGAGCAAGGCCCCTGGACCCATCAACTTCACCATGTTCCTGACCGTGTTTGGGGAGAAGCTGAATGGCACGGACCCCGAGGACGTGATCCACAATGCCTTTGCCTGCTTCGACGAAGAGGCCTCAGGTTTTATCCATGAGGACCATCTTCGGGAGCTGCTCACCACCATGGGTGACCGCTTCACAGATGAGGAAGTGGACGAGATGTATCACGAGGCTCCCATTGTCAAGAAAGGCAACTTCAACTACGTGGAGTTCACCCGCATCCTCAAACACGGTGCCAAGGACAAAGACAACTAAGCCTCCCAAGGCCCCCATGTCCAGGCCCCTGTCCCAGTCACCTCCACACACAGACAGTCTGCACCTCCTCATGCCCAGGGGACCCATTCAGGGGAGCCTCCCTCTGAGAGGTTAGGGCCCAGCTCCCAGTGGAGGAAACAGGCCCAGAGAGGCAGTGCCAGGCAAGGATCACACAGCTGCTGTGAGGCAGGTGTGCCCACTGACCCTCCAAGAAAGGATCACCTAGGGAGCTGGGCCTGAAGGTGCCAAGGGAAGGCCCCAAAGGAGAGCCCAGGCTCAGCTGTTGCCTGCCCATCCCCAGGCTGTCCCCCCAGAAAGGGCCCTGTGCACCACTGCAAGTGCACCCCATGGGGCATGGAGCCCTTTCCCAGACACTGCCACAAACTCACAAACCTTACCACACACGGTCCTCCCAAGGACAGGGTGACAGAGCCCCCCCTGCCCTTCCCAGAACACCCTACCCACAGGGAGTAGGCTCCTCCGAGAGGCGGAGTCTAATAGAAGGCTGAACACTGAAAAATAAAGACCATCTCTTCACCAAAAGACACCACTGGCAGTGAAGAGGGGAGAAAATTATATCTATATATTAATACTTATATTGAATATATCAACAGCCTCCACAAATCAATAAGAAAAATATAACCATTTGATGGAACAGGCCCTTGGCAAGAGGTTCTCCACCCGGCCAATCAGCACAAAAAGAGATGCGTAACTTCTTACCAGAGAATTACAAGTTACAGCCACAGCGTGAACAGGCAGAGAACAGGATGCCGAGCAGCAGACACCCACGTAGGTGCACTAGAGAAAGAGTAAATTTTGGACATTTCCTTTGGAAAGCTGTCTGGCATGTCTACTGAAGCTAAACTTATCCCTACCCTTGGCCCCAGCTGTCAACTCAAGTAAATATTCAATAGAAATGCATACACATGTCCACCAAAAGGCATGGACAGCATGTTTATGACAACTCTGTCTGTAAAAGCCAAAAGCTGGAGACAACCCAAGTGTCCATTCAGAATAGAACAGGTAAGTGCAGCAGCAAGTACGAGGGATCTACAAGTGCTCAGCAGGAGTGAGTCTCCCAAACGTGATGTTGAGTGGAGAGAGCCAGACACAGGAGCGTATGCTGGGGTCCTGTTATGAAGTCAACAGGCCATGCGATGAGTGATGTGCGGAGTCGGGAGGTGACTTCATATGGGAGAAAGCCAGAAGAGATGGGGAAGTGGGGCTGGGGGCCTGGGGAATGCTAGTATTCATCATTGGTACACTTCTCTAGCTAAGAAACAAGATTGATAAATCAGATTAAATTCAAATTAGGAACTTGTGTTCACCAAATGTACAATTAAAAGAGCAAAAATGCAAACTCAGAGTGGGAGAAGATATCTGTGAGACATGTAATTGACAGAAGGCTTGTGTCCAGAATATGTAAAGAGCTCCTACAAATCAATGAGACAACCCAATAGAAAAGTGTACAAGAGACTTGAACAAGAACTTCTCCAAAGAAGTAGCCAGTTTATCCCAGTAAATGAAAGGTGCTCACCCCCAGAGGTCATCAGGGAAATACAACTTAGAGCCATTAGAGGCAACCATGATTCATTTAAGAATGGCCGAGTCGGGGCCCCAGCCCAGTTTGGCTCAGTGGATAGAGTGTCAGCCTGTGGACTGAAGGGTCCTGGGTTTGATTCTGGTCAAGGACACATGCCTGAGTTGCAGGCTCGATCCCCAGTAGGGGGCGTGTAGGAGGCAGCCAATCATTGATTCTCATCATTAATGTTTCTATCTTTCTCCTCCCTTCCTCTCTGAAATCAATATATATATATATATATATATATATATATATATATATATATATATATATATATCGATTTCAGAGAGGGTGGGGAGAAGGAGAGAGAGAGAGAGAAATATCTTTGTTGTGAGAGAATCTTTGATGTGCTGCTTCCTGCACGCCCTCTACGGGTGGACAAGCCCTCTACTCCAAGTGTGGCCATCAGCTGGATACAAACCTGGGAATCCTTCAGTCGCAAGGGTGTCGTTCTAGCCATGGTGCCAAGC
>NW_005872056.1:23643-41214 GCF_000147115.1 Myotis lucifugus
AATTAGAGGAAAATATAAACAGGCCATAAGGATTGACTTGGCGCGAGGGGTTTGAGAGCTTAAAAAAATGGAATGGGTACTTTGGCTGTCAGCTATTATCAAGGCAATAGGAGGCGGGATGAGGTACACAGGATCTGCGAGGTTAAGCCCTTCCATTTTTTATGCTCAGTGGGGGTTTGTATATAGACTAAAGCCCTGAGAAAAAGTCTGCACCAGAGATTAGCTCTGAGAGATACCAGAACTGCACTGGGACAGAATGGAAGACAAAGAAAATAAATGGAATTGATACTGTTTTTGTCACTGAAGCCAGTAATGAAAAGTAAACTGAGGCAGCCTCTCATGAGGCTCAACAGAGGCTGAAAAATAGTTTCTAGGTGAAGAGAGTAGTGAGCAGAGTCCAATTCCACAGGAAGGTGAGGTGAGGTTTGATCAGGCGTGCGATGTCCACTGGACTGTTGGTTAGTGTGACCCTGATGAAGATAGTTTCTATAGAGCAGTGAGCAGAGGTCAGATTGACACATTTAATAAGTGAATGAAGAGGACTGAGAATGTTAGTAACTCCTGGACCTAAAGTTATAATTCAGTGTCAAGAATGGCAATAACAGAGCTCACTTTGGCTAAAGCAACATGTCTGATTTGGCAACTGCCGTGCTGAATCTCAGCTCACTTATCTTATTGGCCATCATGAGATCAAATTGTCGACAAGAGCATAGCTTTGCTGCATTGTCTGTTATTAAGGAGGCTGGAGAATGGAGGTGAGTGTTCTGACTTCTAATATGGATCAGCGATTTGAGTCTCTGGTTACTTAACTATCGCCTGTCAACTTGAAAATGGTTGGCCTGGAAACATTTAGCCACAGTCTCAGTTGGAATGTTCACATCTGAATGAAGTTTGTCTTTCCAACTTTCCAAACTGTTCCGCTGGCCTAGAAGGGTAAAGTGCATTATTTCCTGCTATTTCATTTTTATTAAAACTGTTTGAACTTGGAAATGAGGCCTGATGGTCCCATTTTCAGAAGGCTGAAGGTCACTGGGTGTTTCTGTGCAAAAAGAGAAAACAATGTGTAACCCCTCTGGCACCATAATCGAAAGAAATAGTGTGGTGATTACAGCCCTGCATGGAGGGGGGGGGGGGGGGGGGTTTGTGCACAGACAGTTCAAGATGTCCTTTCTGGGATTACAGGTTGGTTTAGTTGGGCAAATGGAGTGGGCGATCTATGAGGGAGTTTTCTGAGAAGCTGTTGCTGTTAGTGGATTGTATTTATTTTTTGTCAGTAATTCATCAGGTTGTACTAGACTTGCTACACTTTTCTAGGTAAAATTAATGTTTAAAAAAAAGAAATTACCCAGAAAAAAGGATAAAAAAATAATGCTAAAATGTCAGCTGTGGTTAATGGTCCCTGGGTAGTGCTCATGGCAATTTTTTTTTCCTGTTCTTTTATATTTTCAAACTTTTTACATGTGTTAATTTTTTAAAAAGAAAATAAACTCTCATTTGGAAGGACCTTGGCTGCTTCCCCAGGACCTAGTCACCTGCTGCAGCTGCCCCTTCCCATCTTCCCAAGCCCAGACCGGCTGGGGAGGCCGCCTGGGGCTGTCCTCTGACTCTCACTGTCCTGAAGCAGGTCCTGGGGAGTGATGTGGCTCTACCTCTGAGTCCGTTGGAAGGCACACTTGCTCCTCTCCTACCTCTTCCCACCTCCTCCTGCCTTGTGGCCAGTTTTGTTTTTGTAAACAGTTTTTGGGAAATGCCTGATGACCAGCAAGGTGCAGGGAAGATGGGAGAGGGAAGGGAGGGGTCATCAGGACAGGACATTCTGTAGGACAGCTGTCACCAAAATACATTTCCTTTTTTCCATGTGGTCTAGGCAAATTCGAACCACCATTATTTCACCCGAACGTGTACCCTTCGGGCACTGTGTGCTTGTCCATCCTCGAGGAAGACAAGGACTGGAGGCCAGCCATCACAATTAAGCAGGTATGCAGCGCGAGGGCCTCGCCTCAGCCTTCCTTCAGGACCAGAGTTTGCCTTTTGAACTGCTGACCTCCCACCTTGCTTTGTTTTTCTCTCTCACACAGATCTTATTAGGAATACAGGAACTTCTAAATGAACCAAATATTCAAGATCCAGCTCAAGCAGAGGCCTACACAATTTACTGGTTAGTGATCTGGCCCCTCTTGCTGTGACCTCTCTCATCAGCTCGCACAGCCTTCCCCTTCCCCAGAAGTTCCTTCCAGGCTGCCTGTAGGAAGGGGAGCAGTAGGCAAGCTGTAGGTGGGTGGATAGTCCTGACCCTCAGAGGGCGGCATACACACAAGCTCACCTGGCAGCTCACCTGGGCTCGGTGCCGAAAAGGGGGGACTGAGGTGACCAGGGAGGCTTCCGAGGAGGAGCTGCCTGTGCAAAGGGCCTGTGGTGGCAAGAATGGGCGACCAGGGCTGGTGTGGCCAGAGCCATGTTGGTGGGGGTTGGCAGGAGGCAGCCCGATGACATGGGCTCCTACTGGATTACTTTGCCCCTGATGGGATATCGCCAGTCAAACCCTGTGCCTCCTGGAGCCCGTTTCAGCTCAAAGGGAAGGGTGTGGACACTGGAGGAAGAGGCCATGGACCTCCCACCTCTGCCCTCCTTGGGCCCAGCCTGGGTATGGCAGGTCCAGGGGGATGGTCCGCTAGGGAAGTGGCGCTCCCAACTTGCTCTTGGTCATCTGGGTGCTCTGGAAAAGGGCCTGGTGTTACTTAGTGTGAGCAGTGGCGCTAAACCTGGCACGTGGGGCTGGCTGGCTGGACAGTGGGGAGGACCCTGGCCTTCCTGGCCAGCCTCCCCAGCTGGTCTGGGCAGGATGCTATGCCGAATTGGCAGCTCTGACCCTATTGCTCCACTTACCCATGTTCAGAAACCTGACCCACAGGGAGAGGCTGACTGAACAGGGGCTTGTTCTTTCCAAGGGGGCGTTTGTGGAATTGCAACAGGTAGGCTCTCTGAGCAGCTCAGGTGACCTGAGTTCATCTGAAGAGAAGCACCAGGTTGCAAGAGGTGCCCCCTCCCCTCCCAAATGGCTTCAAGTTCCTGGGTCCAGCCCAGTTTTGGCCCGGGGCGCCCCCTGGTGGCCAAGAGTGGCGAGCCGCTCCTGGGCAGGGGCGGAGTTTCTCCTCCCAGCCAGAGGAATTGCTGTGAGTGATTCCAGTGGAGCTGCCTTAAATTTACTTGGCTGCTGTGCATCAGCAACTCCAGGAGTTCTCATATCTTGACCCTTGAACTGGATGCTGTGTCGTTTGCACTGCAACATCTGTCTGCATCAGGCCATGTCAGCCTACGCCTCTGTAAATAGGGCCACTTGGGTCCTTAGTATCTGAGCCATTGCGATAGGTCCACAAAGCCAAAATGTCTTCTTGCTGGCCTTAGAGAGAGCTTGCCAGGCCCAGTGTGTGGCCGTGTGGGTGTGATGCCTTGGGCGAGTTGTGCGTGTGTCTTGATGGCGCGCCACTGGCCCACAGCCCGTCTGCCATGGCGCTCACTGTTGAGTTGTGGTATTGCGGCACTGGCAGCATGGGGTCAGCGGGCACTGCTGTGTGCCAGTGGATGCTCCCAGCTGGTGCCTACTCGGGATTGGAGCATCTCCTCTGTACTACGGGTCCTTACATGCCCGCTGGCATCATCCACTGCTTCACAGGAATGAGACATCATTTCTCCTGTAAGCATGTTTAAAAGCACCTTTTGTGAAATATGCTTAATCTCTTTTTTCAGATCTCTTTTCTTGTGTTTTCGGAAGGTCGCAGGGTGTGCCCTACACTGGCAGGTGCTCTAGGGCAAACACCCTGTGCCAGACCTCGCTTGGTAAATGGCAGGGCTGGACTGGGCTGCCTCTGCTATTGCCTCCAGCTCCTTCCAGAGCCCTCCTAGCTAGCTGCCTCCACCCTGGGGGTCTGGGACCTCAGCCAGGGTGGAAGCACAGGAGCGCAGGCTGCTCGCAGCACGGCCTGGCGGTAGAAGCTTGTCCTCTGGCCTTCACTCTTGGCTCTCGGCCAGGCGTGGTGCCGACACTGGCCTCCTGGGACCGTGTGCACCTGGGCACCATGCCAGCTCAGGGCAGGCTCCAGGCAGGTTTCCGCCTCTCCTGGTGCTGCCATTGCAGCCTTTCCCCAGAGAGGCTGGAGAGGAGGCCTGGGGTACCAGGGCCTGTGGTCTGCACTGGGCAGAGCTAAGAGAAATTCTGTTGGCCCCTCTGTGCCAACCCTGGGCCTGCGCCGTGGGCAGGGACCAGTGCTCTGAGGCCTGCTTGTTGCGAGCACAGCTTGGAAGGAGCCCTGGCTTTCTTATCAGGGTCTGAGTGTACACACTGCGCCTGAGCTCCAAGGAGGGCTCCTGACCGGCCCCTGAAGTATTTGACGAGACCTCTGACCTGGTGTGTCAGGAGCCCTGTTCATAAATGCATCGTGTACCCAAGGGCCTCGAGGTCACAGTGATCCCCTGGTGGCAGCTGGTCTCCTCTGATGGCAAGTTTGCTGCACTCCCCTGGCCTGGGGCAGTGCCCACCAGCCCCCTTCCCTTGGCACCTCATCTCACACTGGAGTCCCAGCTGAGGTCCTCCGACCACCAGAAAGCTGCCCCCACTCCATACCTTCACACTCGGGACTGAGTCCCCGGGAAAACCCACCAGATGTCTGTGTCTGTTATTGAAGACTAGATGAGCGATCCATATTTTCTCTCCAAAATGACTAATGCTGTTTCAAACAGAAAAGAGAGAAAACTGCTGGTCACTGGTTAGACCAGCCCAGGCTATTCTAACCTGTCTCTCTCTTGACCTCCTCAGCCAAAACAGAGTGGAATATGAGAAAAGGGTTCGAGCACAAGCCAAGAAGTTTGCACCCTCATAAGCAGCGACCTGCGGCAACATCAAAAGGAAGGGATTGGTTTGGCAAGAACTTGTTTACAACACTTGCAGATCTAGCATTGCTCTATACAATAACTAGTCACCTAGGGGAGGTGGGCGGGCGCCATTTTCCATTTCCGCCACTGGTACACAGTTCTCCACTTGCTGAATTGCCCAGTTTTTCATACAGGGTCTCTTCCTTCAGTCTTTTGTATTTTGATTGTTATGTAAAACTTGCTTTTATTTTAATATTGATGTCAGTATTTCAACTGCTGTAAAATGATAAACTTTTATACTTCTATGAGTCCCTGAGGAGCTAGTTCCCTTTGCTCGCGGGTGCAGGCATGCTTCCCCTGTCAGAGCTACACTACCCTCCAGCTGGCTGTATGGAAAGGAAATCGGCCTGTCCCCTTCCCTCGCGCCTCTGTCCTTCTCTCCGCAGAACCCGGGTTGTGTTGCTATGAGCCTCAGATCCAAAGTCAGCCAGCCTCTTGTTTTCGCATCACTTCCTTTGTGTTTATATGGCGTTTTGTCTGTGTTGCTGTTTAGAGTAAATAAACTGTTTATATAAAGGTTTTTGTTGCATTATTGTCATTAAAAGTATGAGGAGGCAGCCTCAGGGGGTGTCTCCCCACCCCCTTTCCACAGCTGCAGGCCCCACAGAGCACCGCCTTCGGCCCCAGCAGGTCTCGCTGCCTGTTCCTGGGTCCTGCGTGGCACCTGTCCTGGTCCTTTGTAAATAGTGCTGTGTACAGAGATGCTGTGTGTCCGGGGTTTCTGTCCACCCCACCTGGGTCTTTGGGCTGTTGAGCACTGGAGTTCAGATCTGGTCAAGTTGGAATTTGTGTCGGGACTCCTAAAGCGCGCTCTGCCTGAGCCATCAGGAGGAGATGCCTAAACCCAGGCCAGGGTGGCCGAGCCGGGGCATGTAGCCTCCTCACACCCGGCACTGCCCTTGGGCCTCTGCATGTAGCATCCTGGCCCTCCACGCTCACCGATAAGTCCCCACCCCTGGGTGCAGGTGGTCTCGGGCACCGGGACACCCCTAGCGAGCAGCTCCGAGGGCCACTGTCACAGGTTCTTTCTGTGTCCTGAAACGCTCTGAACCTGGGAGCCCAGGGAGGCTGCTCTCAGAAAGAACCCTGGAACATGAGCCCACAACGGATCTTCCAGGAATCCTGAGTCCTGGCTCTGGGGAAGTGCGGACATGGAGACAGGAAGTGACAGAGGGGACCTGGCCTCTGGGTCCCAGTGAGCACAGCTGACGAGTACAGAGGTCCAGACGTGGCCCTGTACCAACCAGCCTCGCCCTCCCGCCCGAGGACCCTTTCAGAACCAGGCTGCCTGTGGCTCTGGCATGCAGACTGAGGTGGGGGTGGTCCCCCAAGGGGTGAGGTCAGCCAGGAAGGGGTGCCTCTGTTCACCCTAAGAAATGTGGCCCCTCAGCCAACAGCATGGCCCAAGGGCCCAGTGCCTTGTTCACTTGCTTAGCTGGACGTCTGTTGGGTTTCTGAGCTCTCGGTTTGATGTTCATGATTATTTCTGATGCAGAGGGTCTCATGCGTGGGGTTCAGTGGGTCAAATGTGTATAGCCCCTCCCAAATGTCTTATTTTGTAATGACTGAATTACACTTAGTAATAGTTACACATGTATATGGTTAATATATATGGAAATGCAATATATTTTCTAGTTAAAGCATTCTAAAGTAATCGATGTTTCTAGCACATTGTCGTGACTTTGGCTAATGAAATGTCCTTTTGTGCCACAGTTCTTGGCTTAACAAAGATGTGAATCTTGTAACAGGAGAACTATGAAATGTGATCATTCTGTTTCTACTGTAAGGGAAGAGAGTGTGTTCCCAGCATGAGGCGCCTAATTAGTGAGGAATTGTGGGCAATAGATTAACCACTGTATCTAAGAATCCTCTAATTAAAACATTTCCACAAACTGCTGCCTGCAGGGTGTGTCCTTTCCTGCCCCCTCCCTCACAGGCCACCCCCTGCTCCCTATTGCTGTGGTCTCAGGATTAGACCCTCAGTGACCCAGGGATGGGGGTGATGTCCCCTGGTGCTGTGGTCAGATCCCTCCTGTGCCCGCTGAGACCCTGGCATGGGCAGGCAAGGTTGGCACACATCTGTGCTGGCCACTGGCCGTGCCCTGCATCTTTGTGGCCTGCTGGAGCATGGTCTCCTGGCTGGGTATCTGGGGCTGTTGTCACCTAGATGGATCTTCTCGGGGAGCAGGACGCCATCCTCACAGCCAAGGTGCACACAAGCTCTCAGTTCAGACCCTGATGGGGCCCCTGGGGTGTTGTGTCCAGGGCTGGCGGGGGCTTGGTCTGGCCATGGCCTGGGTGCAGAGCAAGGAGCCCGACCACGGGTGGGATGGGGCTAGCTAGCCCTCAGCCTCCATCTCCCCAGGGGTGACTGCTCAGAGGCCCAAGTCGTCTGGCCAGGCTCGGGGTCCCCTGTCCTTCCTGGACTGTCCCGGCTGGGCCAGTGCTGTGTCCTCACACCTGTCTGCCCACACAGGCCACACTGCTCGCTGACCTGCTGGCCCAAGGCCTTCCCACATCAAGCTCTGCCATGAGCAGCCTCCAGTTTGAGACTGAAGACAAGTTGGCAGGTTGCAGGCCCAGCATTGATAGGCTGACAGGTCTGAGTCAGCTTCCGCTGGGAGGCCGAGGGGCACCTGTGCGGCAGGGGCCCAGGAGACGCAGGCTTCCAGCACAGTGACCCCATCTGCGGAGGCTGTGGGCCCCACGGGGCGGGAGCACCAGGGTCCCATCCTCCCTGCTGCCCCCAGGCCCCACACCTGGCTCCAGCAGTTTGGCCCAAAGGCTCCGGCATCTGATAGGAGGCCGTTTTCCCTGATCTAGAAGAAAATGAAGCAGCAGAGTCACAGAGCACAGACCTGGGTTCCTTCCTCCTGAGCTCTGCCCTTCCAGGTGCCCACCCACCCCTTCCAGGATGCCCTCCTGCAGAAAGGTCAGCTGGGTGCTCATGCTGCCCCTTCCATTCCTCCAAGGAGGAAGGACTCGAGCCTCCAGAGCCAGGGACAAGGCATCTCAGCCCTCAGCTGTGCAAAGAACGGTGCAGTTCTGTGGAGGAGCGGCTGCTGGGTCCACTGTTCGCTCTCTCTCCTGATACTGCCCTGGCCCCACAACGTGGTGAGTGCGGGAGGGGTCCTTGCTGGGGTCATACCTCTGCTCCTGGGCCAGAAGCTGACAGGAAGGCCAGCGGACAGACAACGGATGCCATGTCCCAGGCCTGGCACAGGCTCACCTGTGCAGGTACTGGCAACAGCAGGACCCCACTGAGCTGCTGGTGACTGCGCCCCAGGAAGCAGCCTCTCAGGCAGGGGGCCATTTGGGCCAGACCCCTTCCCACCTGGAGCCACCTCTGCTGGCAGAACCACTCACAATGGCCCAGGCGATGGAACAGATTCCCGCAGTCCTCAGGGTCCTGCCACGAGGGCAGGCAGGAACTCTGGCCCCACTGCCATGGCCGCCCCTTTTCCTGCCTCTGTCCTGGACTGGTGCAGAGGCTCGCAGGGCCTGGGAGGACCCTGACTGCCAGGAGGCCGGGCCTGCAATTCCAAGGGCTGCCCCCAGAGTGTGAGCTGGTGGGTTATTTAAGCCTGTAGGGGTGGGGTGGACTCACCCGTGTCCTCATCTCCTGTGCCAGCCTTTCCCTGCTCTGCATTGGCCTTCAGAGTGCTTATCCAGAGCCCAGAGCTGGGTGTTTTTCTCCTGGCCCTAGGAGGGAAAGCCAGTCCCCCCACCCCCACCCCCAACACACACACACACACACACCTGCCAGGCGCTTTCCTGTCAGAGCCCAGAGGGTATGACCCCCACCTCCCCACCAGCTCCACAGAGCCCTGACCTCTAGGCAGAATGTTGTGCCCACACAGCTGCTGTGACGTGACCCCCTCCTGCCCCCCACCTCCCCTTACCACCTCCA
Organism: Myotis lucifugus; assembly: GCF_000147115.1. NCBI lineage: Eukaryota > Metazoa > Chordata > Mammalia > Chiroptera > Vespertilionidae > Myotis > Myotis lucifugus. The sequence continues at coordinate 32,483 of NW_005872056.1, forward strand.
AAGCAGGGCAACTGTCTGTGCTGCTCAGGACCACTGTCAGGGGTCTGGGCCAGAGGAGCCAGGGTGACACTGACTCAGGTGGGCCTGACTCAGGCTCAGAACAGGCCGGGAGAATGAAGGGATCAGCTACAAATGGGGCCATCGCTCCAGCCCCTGGCTGTGTGTGTGGAGGGAAGTCCTAGGGCTCATCCTTTCCTAGGGAAACAGGCTCAGGGCTAAGCTTGGGACCCAGCCTGTTGCTGTGTGGCCCTAGACAAGCCCTTTCCCCTCTCTGGGCTTCAGTTCACTTATCTACAGAGAATGGTGAAGTCTCCTGGGGCCTTCTGCCATCTGGCTAGTTAATTAGTTTCAGGGCTAGTGCCTCTGCCTTGGGCCGCCCCTGGGTTCCCCAGGGCATGGGTGGGTGGTACAAGCAGGGGCCTCCTCCCCTAGCAGCAGCCCCTCCTAACTTCCTGTTTACAGCTGCTACAGAGTCTCAGTTCTTTCTCCCAAGCCATTTTGATCACCATGGCAACCGGACTGGTGTTTGTTCCAACAGGTTGATAGAATCTGACACAAAATTGCAGGGGTGGGGGCACCAGTTCCAAGATCCTGGCTCAGGACCTGCCAGTCCCCCGGGGAAGGACAAGCTGCCCCCATAGGATTGCTGTACCCCGCAGAAGGAAGCCCAGTAGCAGCTGGTAGCATGACTCCAGGCCCTGCTCCTGCTTCCATGACTCATCTCTGTCCCAAGCAGCCCATGCATATCCTGAACAGCCTCTGCCTCATCTGCCTGGCTGTGCTGGGTCAGGATGGAAGTAGGGCCTCGGGACAGAGCTTATAGGAAACCTAACCTGCAATTCTGTCCCCGCACCCTGCAATGCAGTCTCTGATCCCCCTGCAGTGCCTCTCTCTCTCTCTCTCTCTCTCTCTCTCTCTCTCTCTCTCTCACACACACACACACACACACACACACACACGGTAGTTCTTTGTTTCTTCCTACAACGATGGGTGGGTATAGGGCAGCATGATGTGAGTCTGGATCTGGAAGCTGCGACAGGTGGTAGCCCCATCAGAGATGTCCACCCCACCCCTGTGTACGGGGAGAAGCACCCTGTAGGTGGGCAATTCGCTGAAAGATGCAGTGGTTAAAGTTGGTGCCTCCCTGCGTGGAGCTATTCTCTGGAGCCCTGTTACTCCAGCCTTTGGGTCTCCCTTCAGCTTGCCTGACCCCTGGCCTTGCCTCTGGGCCTGAGCTGTGGGTTCCAGGCTTGTGTTTCTGTCCTCCAGGGTGAAAAACTACAAATCTCTGTCTGATCCCCAGGACAAGGTGCTCTGAGGATCCAGCAGAGTGAGCCAAAAGCAGGGCTGGGATCCAGGGACCCTGTGCACCACAGGAACAGAACCTCTGCACAGCCCCCACAATCCTCCAGTGTGGCCCAGACGCCCAGCAGCACTGGAGCTTGTAGACCTGCAGATGGCCCGCCCCAACCCAGACTTTTGGAATCAGTAGGTTTGGGGTGGGCCAGCAATCTGTGTTAACAAGCTCTCCAGGCGACCGCGGTCAAGTTCCAGAATGCTGTGTGGATATGGAGTGGGGAGCCCAGAAAGGGACCCTAAAAGCGGGCTGGGAAATGCGCGGGTGGGGTCCAGCTCAGGCCCTGGGGTTCCACGGGCTGTGTGACCAGGACTGTGGCTCAACCTGGGGTGTATGGGGCCTCATCGGGACCATGGGGACGATCACCGCAACAGGTAGTCAAGGTCGTTACGGGCATCCTGGGTTGATGACTGCAGCGCCCCTCGCCCCTGGTGTGGACTCGCCCCCTTGAGAGGAGGGAGCTGGTAGGCCCGAGGTGGCCAAGTCCCCAGACCCAGGCCTGCTCCAGGTTGCCACCGGGGACAGCGCGGGGCTGGGAGGATGACTCCGGAGGTGGCTGCCCAGCCCTTCCCCAAAAGTCTCTTGTTCGGTCTCGGTGACTCTGGCCTCGGGAGGGGCTCCTGACGCAGAGCTGAGCCTGCTTTCAGGTCGGCAACAGCCGATGGGTTGACTGACAGCTCTGCGCCCCGACCCCTGGGGGAGGGAGCTCCTTGGCCCCGGCCCTGGGAGAGCAGGGACCCTCGCCCGGCCTCGCTCACGGTAGGGCACGCGGGGGTGCACGGGAGGGGGAGGGGGCGTGCGGGGGTGGGCCCGCAGGGGCGGGGCGAGCAGGCCAGGTCCCGCCCCCACCCCCACCCCGGGCCGCAGCCGCGGTGGGTCAGCTGCGCTCAGTCGTAGGCGCGCCTGGCTGCGAGCGGTCGCTGTCCAGGGCGTCCCAGAGGGTCCGTGTGAGAAGGGGGCCCGCAGGGACCCCAACCCCACCGCAGGACCCCAAGCCCACGGTGAGTGTTGCGACTCCATCTCGCGCCGTCGAAGCTTAGCCGGTGCCCACCCGGATGGACCTGGGACGCCGACCCCTTCACCTCCTGCGTGGGTACCACCAGGCGGCACTGGGAGGCCCCCAGGCGGAGGGCGGCGGGAGGTCGCAAAGACTCGCCCCCGGCCCCGGGGAAACTGAGGCCGGTGCGAGCTCGGAGGAGCGGATCTCCGGCATTTCTACCCGCGCCCCGCTGTGCGCCTCCCCCCGCTGTGCACCCTCCCCCGGGAGCACAGGAGTGGGAGGGGGTCGGGGTCGGGGCGGCTGGTCAGTCTGCCGCGGGGGTGGGATCCGGCTGAGGACCCTGAAGACGCTTTGCGGTGTTTCCCAGGCAACCGGCCGGGAAGGAAGACGCCCCAGCGCACCGTCCCTCCCACCCTCCCACGATCCTCGTAGGACCCTGGCCTCCCCAAAATCCGAGTCAGCGAAAGCCCCGCCCATCTCCTTCACCTACCCCAGGGTGCTAGGGGGCTTAAAAATATACATACTCATCTGATCATCTTCCGAACTTCCTGGACCACCCTCCCTCCATTGGGGGAAAGACCCCTACAAAACCGGTGGGGGCCCAGGTTCCCGTGGGCAGCACGGAGGGGTTGGGGAGGGGGGTCAGTGAGCGAAGTGGGGGGGATGTTGCATGGAGAACATTGCGTGGAAACAGGTAAGGACGGTAAGAGGGGACCTCGAAGGAATAACGAACTCACGGGGTAAAATCATTGTTCATGTGTTCATTCCAGAAGCATCTAGCCACCCTTGACAGCTGGTCTCATGGAGCCCTAAGAACACTTGCAGAGCTGGTTACAATTCATACTCCTGGGCCCCTCCCCAGGGAGCAGCATTTGTAATGGGCATCGCCCTTGGGTTGTGCAGGCTTACACTGATTGGGAAGTCATTGGGGCCTGGGAGAGATGGGAATCAGGAATCAATGAAAAAGAGGGGAAGGGGTAGTAGGGGCCAGGCTGGAAAGAGAAGACTGAGAAGATGGCATGGAGAACTAGCATGTGAGGCCAGACATCCTGCCACTCCCTACCCCCACCCCCAAGTTGCCAGGGACCTGATTTCTGTGAGAAGGGCATCCAGCGCTCTGACGGTGTTTATCCCTCTGAGGATGCCCAGCTGGCCACGGGGACACTGACGGAGGAGGCCGACCTGGCTTTTTGGTTCAGCTCAGCCGCCCCAGACTCACCTGCCTCAGAACCACCGAGAGGCTAGTGGGAGACAGCCTGGTCTGGAGCCTTGGGTTTGAATCCTGGCTCTGAGCAGGTCACCCCAGGCCTGGGCTGTGAAATGGGGCGTCCACTTTGCAGAATTGTCATTTCCCATTCACCCCGGGCCTTGGAGACAGCCAGGGGACCAAGCAGACCCGGCCATTTGGCTTGGCCCAGTGCCAACATGGCTGGCCTCAGTTTGCTGGCTGGACCAATGGGAGCTGTGGTTCTGGCCCTGGTGCCTGGGCACTAGCAGGGATGTTCTGTCTGCTGCCCAGGCCCTGAGGGTTGGAGGCAGGGACAGCTTGGGAAGCCGTCCCGCTGGGGCCCATCACACAGGTAGAGGGCTCTGTAGCTCTGCGCCAGGCTCACTCCTGCCCCATATGGGCTGAGGGGCCTTGGCAGCCAGTGAGTGCTTCCTGGGGGGCTGGCCGCAGGCCCACTGTTGAAGCTCTGGGTGAGGTGCTGGTTGGCTCCCAGGGCCGAGGCTGTTAGGTGCCACGAGATCATCACCAGCCCAGGATCCCAGGGGAACCTTAGGTGTCTCTGAGCACTCAGAATGAGCCATCACTCCCAGACACCTGTGCCCAGACACCGCTGTGGCCCCCATCTCGGCATTGGGCTAAGGGAGGAAGGAGGTACGGTCAGATGAGGGGTAGGGTGGCCCACCTAGACCCTAGGACTCGGGATGTGCCAGGAGCCTAGTGCTTGGACACAGGAGCCAGGGGGACCTGGCCTCCACTACCGGCTGCCTGCTGGCTCTGTGGCCTTGGGCAGCTTCCTAACCCTGGGGCCTCAGTTTCCTCGTCCCGATGAGGGGAACAGAGCAGCACCCCTCTCCAGGGCTGAGCATTATGCAGTGAGATGCTGAGTGGAAAATACAGGTAGGGTGCTGCCCCCCCACCACCGCCTTGAACATTTGGTTCTCACAGACACGTCCATCCCTGCAGCTCAGGCCACTGGGCTCCTGCGTCACGTTTGCCTGTGAGATGTAGAGCCCCTGTAGCCCCTGTCACATGCAGACACAGCGGCTGGCGGTTGCCCTGGCAACAGCTCAAGCAGCCGCTGCTACTCTGGCTTTGGGGGCTGCAGAGGGAGCAGCCCCTTCTACTCAAGTGGAAATGACAGTGGCCCTCTGCCCAGGCTGATGACTTAGAGAGACCAAGTGACTTGGCACAGTCCGGGGCGGGGGGTGATCTCCCGGGCCTCTGCCCTCCCAAACCCCCCTGCCTCTGGTGGCCATGATGGTGCCAGCCCTCTCTTTGCCGAGGTGCCCTCTCCTCCTGCCTCAGGCTGTTCCCAGGATCATGGCTTCTGTTGGTTTTTGGTTAATTTAGTAATTGCTAAATCTGCTGTGCGAAGCTTCTTGGGGAGTGTATGGCAATGCTGCTGAACTAATGAAGGAACGGAGGACCGGAAGGCACAGCCGTGCTCTCTGCCCGCAGGCCCCCACCATGTCCTCCTTGCTGGAGATCAAGAGCAGCGTGCTCAGGCAGGTGCAGGTCTGCCCGTCCTTCCGCCGGAGGACTGAGGAGGAGCCGGGGAGCGCCAGTGCTGACCCGCAGGAGCCCGCCACGGGGGCCTGGTGGGTGCCCCATGGCCCAAGGGAGCCGGGGAGGGTCTGTGCCCAAGAACATGGGGTGCCCTGTGGACATCGCGCTGTGCCTCAAGGCCTGCCTTTAGTCATGTGGGCTGGTGGCTGGTCCTGAGCCGGCAGCATGTGCTGAGCCCTGAGCTTTGGGGAGGGTCTGTTGATCCCATGCCTGGCCTTTCTCGGCAGGAAACCAGGGGATGGCGTGGAGTTCTTCACCCAGATGCGCCTCATCCTGAAGAAGGAGGAAGGCAGACGGAGCTTGCCATGCCCTGAGGTGAGGATGGATCTTGGGCACTGCTGTGTAGCATGGGGGGCATTGTGCCAGGCCTCCTCACCTGCCCCTTCCACATCTGGCCTCCATCCCTCCATTCCCTCCCTGGACCACCCCCCCACCCAATCAGCCACAGGTCCCCCACCTTCGGAGACCCTCACCCCATCACCCCCTCTTAGGTCCTATTGCGCAGCAGCTCACCAGCCCCCACCGAGCCTGTGGACCCCAACCGTGGCCTGAGAGCCCTGACCCAGGAGGAGGTAAGAGGGATGGGGTTCTGGCCCTAGAGTGAGGCTGCGAGCACCTATTGTGTGCCAGGCTCAGAGTCTGGGACTCGGTGGATAGTAAAGGTGTCTGGGTGGTGGGCCTGGCCTCCCCATGCAAGTGAGTAAGGAGCAGAGGTCAGGGATGAGTAGGAGCCCCCAGCAGAGGGCTAGGCAGGTGCAAAGGCACTGAGGCAGGGCGTGGATCTCTGCCAGTGGGAGGAGCTGCTGAGGGCTGGGGGCTGGACACACAGAGGGTGGGCCTAGGGGGCCTAAAGGGAGACAGGGGTGTGGTGGCAAGAGACTCAGGGTGTGCTCCCCACACCACCCACAGGTAGAGATGCTCTATGAGGAAGCCTTGTACACCGTCCTCTATCGAGCAGGAACCATGGGCCCCGACCAAGTGGACGACCAGGAGGCCCTGCTGAGCTACCTTCAGCAGGTGAGTCCCATTGGCTCGGTCTGTCCTGCTCTGAAAAGGACTGCGACCACTGCCCACCACTGACATCACTATCAGTCACCTGAACAACACACAAATGTGCACCATGTACACAACATACACGTATGTGTGTGTGCACAGACAGACACACATACAGGCTGACCGGACACACACACGCACACACAGAAGGGTAGGAAGGACAAGCAGACACATCTTTTCTCTCACCTGTGCGCTACCCCCACCCATGACATTTGCAGTCGGGCATCCCTGTCTGGGGCCATGCCTGAGGCCCCCACGGGGATGGCCGGCCTTGCTTTGGGGGTCATCTGGGCCCTCACACCTGCCTGCCCCTCACAGGTGTTTGGCACCAGCCCTGAGGAGCATGCAGAGGCCATTGAGAGAGTGAAGAAGGCCAAGGTGAGGTTGCCACCTGCCTGTGCAGAGCTGACCAGCCACATGCCCATGTTCAAGGACTTGGGTGGAGGGCACAGGGCAGGGCTGAACCCCTAGAGGCTCCCCATCACCTCTCTGCCCACAGGCCCCCACATATGCCCTGAAAGTGTCCGTCATGCGTGCCAAGAACCTGCTGGCCAAAGACCCCAATGGTGAGCGAGGACTGGCCCGGACGTGTTAGCTGCTCCCAGACCTGGTTACTGTGGAGAGGAGGGGGGCCTGGGTCAGGGACTGAGGCACTTACTGTGTCCCAGGCTTCAGTGACCCGTACTGCATGCTGGGCATCCTGTCGGCCTCGGGCACCCCGCGGGAGCCAGGCCCACACAAGGAGCAGCGCTTCAGCTTCCGGAAGGGTGCCAAGCGTGGCAGCCCACAGCCAGCGAAGAGCATCCAGGTCACCGAGGTCAAGAGCAGCACCCTGAACCCTGTCTGGAAGGAGCACTTCGTCTTGTAAGCCCCCTCACCCAGCAGATGGTCAGGGAGGCATTGCCTGCAGTGCCAGCCCAGCCCTGGGGTACACGAGGGTGGCTGTGACCAGAGGGTGACCCCTGTAAGTAGCCTCAGTAACTGCCTAGGAAACAGGTGGCTTCATATGCCCACTTGCTAGAGGAGAAACTGAGTCTCCAAGAGATCCGTGTCCTCAGGGCCACACACCCTGTCATGGACGCTTCCCTGTGTCTCCTAAAATGGTCCCTGCCCAGCCCTGGGCAGCCCCTCACGGATATCTCTATTTTCCTTGTAGTGAGATCGAGGATGTCAGCACGGACCAGCTGCACCTAGACATCTGGTATCGACCCTGTGCCCTGCAGGCAGGGGCTGTGGGTGCCTCTGGGCTGAGGGTAGTGGGAGGGGGCACTCGGGGATGGGCTGGGTTCCAGACAAGCCGGGTGCCCCCTTCCTCAGGGACCATGACGATGATGTGTCCCTGGTGGAGGCATGCAGGAAGCTAAATGAAGTCATCGGCCTGAAGGGCATGGGCAGGTACAGCAGGTGGGACCCTTGTGCCCTCCCAGTGCTGGTGGCTCCCCAGAGACCACATGTGTGATGCCCACCCTGCTGTGCTCAGGTATTTCAAACAGATTGTCAAGTCAGCCCGTGCCAACGGGAAGGCGGGGCCCACAGAGGACCACACTGATGACTTCCTGGGCTGCCTCAACATACCCATCTGGGTGAGTGGGTGCGGAGGCTTCACTCACCGAGGCACTGCCAGTGGCTGTGTCCTGTAATCCCCCCAGAGCCCTCCATCCTTCTGGGGCCATGGGGGAAAGCCTCACTGAAGGGGGGCGCAGGGCCAGTCTCCTTGGGACTCTGTCCCGGCACCCCCGAGTGCTTACTCTGTGCCAGTCACCCCAGTCCCCTGGGAAGCGTGGAGGCCTGTGTTCTCCCCACAGCCCCACAGCATCCGAGAACTCGCCATTCTGAATCCCCTTCCTGCAGGAGGTGCCCGTGGCTGGCGAGGACCGATGGTTCAAGCTGGAACCACGCTCCAGCGCCTCCCGCGTGCAGGGAGACTGCCAGCTAGTGCTCAAGCTGATCACCACGCAGGTGGGGAGCCGTGGGGAACCGTGGGGACCCGGGCCCTGCACCTCAGCCCATGGCTCGGGCCCCTGATGAAGGGCCCTGTGTTCCAGAGGGATACGGGCATGAGCCAGCGCGGGCGGTCGGGCTTCCTGTCCTATCTGCTGCTGCTCAGCCGTCTGCTGCAGTTCGAGCACCGAGCCGAGGAGGTAGAGGCGCCCTCGGGTCCCCGCGGCAGCTGGGCTCGGCCTGGGGGAGGCAAGCGACGGGGACCGCAAGCGGGAGGGGATGGGGGTCTCCCACCTCCACCCACGCCCAGTCCCTCCCCCAGCCCAACTCCAGCAGCTGGCGGGGCGAGCTCAGCGCGCCGGCGGCCACTGTGCTCTGCCTGCACGGCGCTCAAAGCAACCTGTCTGCCCTGCAACTGGCGGTGCTGTGAGTGGGCGGGGCGCACGGCGAGGGGCGGTGCTGTGAGTGGGCGGGGCGCACGGCGAGGGGCGGTGCTGTGAGTGGGCGGGCGCACGTCGAGGGCGTGCTGTGAGTGGGCGGGCGGCGAGGGGCGGGCGTGGCATTGGCTGGCGGGGCATGAGAAGGCC
>NW_005872056.1:41458-43312 GCF_000147115.1 Myotis lucifugus
CCTGAAAATGTTCTTGGAGGGCGTGCTGAGGGCCTGCTCGGGTCTGGGGCCCGCAGTGAGGGGCTCATGTCCCGCGAGGGAGTTGATTTGGGAAGAGCAGGTGGTGTGCAATACTGGTGTGTTGGAGGGGGGTCATGCCTATCAGCGGGAACAACAGAGGGAGTTCTGGGCGCTGCAGAGACAGAGCAGAGGGAACAGCGGGTGGTGCAAACGCGAGGCCGCCGGTGCCGCTAGGCCCCAGGGGAAGCTGTGGAGGCTGAGGTTGGAGAGGGCAGCAGCGAGAGGTCAGTGGGGCTGGAGGCAGCTCCTCGGGGCAAAGTTTTGCTGACTCGCTGGCCCCGCCCCGGGGGAGGACCCGAGGGATCAGTTCTAAAGGGCCCTGTGCCCCCAGGAGGAGAGCCTGGCCGACAGCTTCTCTGCCTTCTCCGAGTTCGCGCTGCGGCTGCTGCGCCAGCTGCGGGACTACTTTCCTGCCACCAACAGCACCGCCATACATCGCCTGGAGCTGCTGCTGAGGTGGGTGCGGCTGCTAGCACAGGAGGGGCAGGGGGCCAGGCGGGGCAGCCGCCCGTCAGCTGTGGCTCCTCCGCCAGGTGTCTGGACAAGCTGCAGCTCTTCCAGCCTTCCTTTGAAGTCTGCCCCTTCGAGACGGAGCTAAACACGGACATCACTGCTGCCCTGAAAGTGCGTCTGGTAGCCTGGTCAGGGCTACCTGCCCCGCCCCGCCCCTGCCCTGCACCTCTGGCTGCCAGTGCCCCACCCTCTGGCCCTGGCCCTGGCCCTGCTGTAACCCAGGCCCTCTGCCCTTCTTTCCCCTCTGCTACTGCCGCCATGCAGAGAGGAAACCGGGAATGGTACGACAGGCTCCTGAACGCCAAGAGTCCTCGCGAGCAGGTACAGCTCAAAGAGGGTCTGGCCGTGGGGGGCAGGGGAAGGGGAGTGTGGCAAGGGGCGCAGTGCGAACACAGTGTGAACCCTGCTTCCTTGCAGCCGGGACCGCAGCGACTTGCTGGGCTGGTGGAGCTGGTTGACGCCGTCTATGAGGACCTGCAGTCCTGCTACAGCATCTACGCCAGCCTCTTCCACAGGTGGCCCCCGGGCTCTTCCTGCCGCCCCTGCGCCCAGCCCCTCAAGTGCTGCCAGTGGGGCCAAGGGCGAGCAGGGGTCTGAGATGTGTCCTTTGCAGCATCATCAAGATCGACTTCTTCACCCTCACCTTCCGGCAGCTGGAGCGTCTGGTGAGGCAGAGGGATGGGGAGAGCCTTTCTGGCCGGAAAGGGGCCTGGGTTTCCTTGCTGCTGGCAGCTTGACTCCACCTTTCCGGGCAGGTAGCTGAGGAGGTGTGGGTACTGACGGAGGACTTGAGCTCCAAAATGACCCTCGAGGTGGCGTCCCGGCTCTTCGAGCTCTACCTGTCCCTGGCAGACATCCAGCGCTTTTGGAGCAGCATCCTGGGCCGGTGGGTGTCCTGTCCCCCTCACCCCTCCCTTTTCCCCCTCCACCACCTACTCCCTCCCTCCACTTCCCCCTCCACCACCTACTCCCTCCCTCCACTTCCCCCTCCGTGCACCTGTTTCCCTCCCTCACCTGCCCCCTCCCGTGTTCTCTAGTTTCCTCTAGGCGGGCTCTGGAGCCGGAGCCCAAGGGCCCTGTGCAGGAGGCTCTCCTGGGTGCTGCTTAGGCCAGGGCCCCTAGGCCATGCTGGCTCAGGGTGCTGAGGTGGGCGTGCTTTGACTGCTGGCCTCCTGCTGCAGGGACAGCCGCTCCCTGGCCCTGGTCGGCATCCACGCCCCATTCCTCCTGCCGTGAAGCTTTGGGCTGCAGGTGCTGCGGGACCAGCCAAATGGGAGGCTG
>NW_005872056.1:43412-48824 GCF_000147115.1 Myotis lucifugus
GTGGACACAGTGAGTGAGCCCCTGGCTCGAAGGGTACTGGGACCCATCCAGGGCCCCCCCAAACCCAGGCTGCCTTTTGCCCTTCCAGCTGGAGCCTATGGAGAACTCCAAGCACAGCAGCTCGGTGGCCACTGCAAGTCTCTGCTTCAGCCACATCCAGAAGCTGTGGACCTGCTTAGCATGCCCAGACCCTGTCCAGGCCCAGGGGCTGGGCACCCAGCTTAGCCAGGTGGGAACTACAGCCCAAGGATAGGTCGGGGTCCGCAGGGGCAGCAGGGCCCACAGCTCTCGAGCCCCTGTGTCCTCCCAGGACCTGTGTGAGGCTGCCCTCTTCTACACTGAGCTGCTGCGGAAGAAGGTGGACACTCAGCCCAGGGCCTCAGGCGAGGCAGTGAGTGAGCCGGTGAGTGGGCTGGCAGGCAGGTGGATGGGGGTAGGAGGTGGGTGGGCCACCATATGACCACAGGAACACCCCCCCCCCCCAACACACACACAATCTGGCACATCTCTCCAGCTCTGCGTGGTCCTCAACAATGTGGAGCTCCTGCGCCGGGCGGCTGGCCAGGCACTCCGAGGTCTGGCATGGCCAGAGGGGGCCGCGGGGCTCACAGGAGGGCTCCCTCGCGCTCTGCTCAACTGCACACAGGCCCTGGACGAGGACCTGCAGCGGGAGGCCTGCACTGTGACGGCGCACCTGACCTCCAAGGTGGGCAAGGAAGGCGGGGTAGGGACCTGGCTCCCCCTCTACCCCCACTCCCCTCAGTGCTGAGCCCTGCTCTCCCTCAGATGGTGGGTGACGTCAGGAAGTACGTGCAGCACATCAGCCTCTCACCTGACTCCATCCAGAACGATGAGGTGAGTGCTCGGCCGGCTGAGGGCTCAGCCTGGTGGGGAGCGTGTGTGGGGGGGCCCAGGTGCAGTCTCGCCCTGAGGACCCTCCCCGCAGGCTGTGGCCCCACTCATGAAATACCTAGATGAGAAGCTGGCCCTGCTGAACGCCTTGCTGGAGAAGGAGAACCTGAACAGGTATGGACTGGGCCGGGTGGAGCAGGGCGGGCCAGGGTCCAGTCACAGATGCTGTGTCCCTGCAGGGTGCTGGAGGCCCTCTGGGAGCTGCTTTTGCAGGCCATTCTGCAGGCGCTGGGCACCAACCTTGATGTCTCTGCCGACTTCTACAGCCGTTTCCACTTCACCTTAGAGGTAGGACCTTGTGGAGGTGCCATCCTCTGCTGGGCTGCAGGGGGGATGGGGAGGCTGCTGCCCCGCCCTTGGCCCCGCTGCCCCAGGCAAGATGCATTAGCTTGCCAAGTCTGGACAGCTCTTCCTCGAAGCACCCACCAGGGCATTGCTCCCTGCCAGCCCACCTGGGTCAGTAGCACCTGTGCTACCTGTTAAGGTCGTGTCTGGCCTCAGGCACCAGCATTCCCCCAAGCTCCTGGGGGCTTTTGATATGCCCCTGGTGTGACAGGTGGCTCTGCCCCGGGCTCCCAGGACCCTGGTGCTATGCAAACTCAAGGCTCCACCTGTTCTGGCCCACTGCCCCCAGCACACGCCACAGTCTGACATCTCTCCCTTCTTGCCCCGCCCTAGGCCCTGGTCACTTTCTTCCACGCAGATGGACAGGGTCTGCCCCTGGAGAACCTGAGGGACGGAAGCTACAAGGTGAGGCCTCACCTGGGCCACTGCCCTGCACTAGCCCCTGTGCCTTCAGGGAGGAGTTGGCATCCACCTTCTTCCCTCCTCTCCCTGCAGAGGCTGGAGGAGGAGCTGCGCCTGCACAAGTGCTCCACCCGCGAGTGCATTGAGCAGTATTACCTGGACAAACTCAAGCAGGTACGTGGTCCAGGAGTGGGCACATGGCCTCACCCGAGCCCAAGCTGAGCTCACGGGCCCACCGGCCTTCTTGCAGAGGTCACTCGAGCATAACCGGTGTGGGCGCCTGAGTGTCCGTTGCTACTACGAGGCAGCTGAGCAGCGGCTGGTGGTGGAAGTACTGCACGCTGCTGACCTGCTCCCCCTGGATGCTAACGGTAAGGGGCAGAGGCACGGCTAGGTGGGGACAGGCCAGTGGGATGGTGGCAGTCTGCTCACAGCCCTGCCCCCCAGGTCTGAGTGACCCCTTTGTGATTGTGGAGCTGGGCCCGCCGCACTTTTTCCCGCTGGTCCACAGCCAGAGGACCCAGGTTAAGAGCCGGACACTGCACCCGGTGTATGATGAACTCTTCTACTTGTGAGTGTTGCCCCCACCTGCCCAACACCCGGCCAAGCAGGCAGCAGGGCGCTAGGTGACTGCCCTCTGCCTGCCTGCAGCTCCGTGCCAGCAGAGGTGTGCCGCCGCCGTGGTGCCTGTGTGCTCTTTACGGTCATGGATCACGACTGGCTGTCCACCAACGACTTTGCAGGGGAGGCAGCTCTCGGCTTGGGCAGCATTGGCGGCATCGTGCGGCCCCAGGTGGGGGGAAGCACGAGGACTGGGCAGCCCATCACCCTGCACCTGCGCCGGCCCAGAGCCCAGGGTAAGTGGGGAACCAGCGGGCAGAGGGTCTAAGGGCTGGCAGGGCCTGATGCTGCCCCGGCCCTCCTGCCTGCAGTGAGGTCTGCACTGAGGATGCTGGAGGGCCGCACCAACCGGGAGGCACAGGAGTTTGTCAAGAGACTCCGGGAGCTGGAGAAATTCATGGAGGCGGACCCATGAGACCCCTGTGGCTGCGAGCCCCAGAACCCCCCCAAGTCCCCACGGTGTCACCTCACCCTGTGACCAGCTTAGTGCAGCCAGGGCTGTGGTGCCCCCTCCCCTATGTGGCGTTCGTGCTATAGCTGGGTCCCCCAGCTCCTGTCTGCCCTGGCGTGTCCATGTGGTATGTGCTATGAACTCCCTGCACCCAGCAAGGACCCCCCTAACCCTGTATCTGGGCGGCCAACTTGGCGGGGCCTGGCCAGCAGCTACCCGCTGGACAGGGAATACAGGAAGCCTGGCACCAGGTGAACTTCCCCAGCTGCCTCCTGGAGGTTCCATTGCCCCCAGGCACTCGATTCCCAGTGGGAGGGGACTTTAGGTCATGTTTGGAGACATTTTTATTTGTCACGCCTGGAGGTTGAAGGGGATGCTTCTGGTACCAGTGGACAAAGTTCAGGGATGCTGCTTAATATCTTCCAATAAACCAGACAGTACTCTCCCCAACTAAGAACGGTCCCTCCCCAATGTCACCAGTGTTGCAGCCGAGTTGTCTTAGAAGTTGGGGTTGCGGGGAGGGCGCTCACTAGGCTGAGAGGCAGGAAGGCCAGGGTTTGAGTCTGAACAACCCAAACGGAGTGAAGCAGCGCCCAGGCACCAGGTGGAGGGAAAGTGACAGCCACAGTGTTCTCACCCTCTCTGGGCTCTAGAACCCTCCACACACGAAGGGCATGTGGAGGTTTGCTAAGAATATCACAGGTCTCCAGTCCCTCACCTGGATCCTCGGCCCAGGAGGGGGTCCCTTGAATCACTCTATGAGGCTGGTGGGTCAGTGTAAGGAGCTCCATGCTGGCTTCTCCTATCACATACATGTTCGCGCCCACACAAGACCTCCTCCGTGGCCCGCCACCCCCACTGTCCAGACCTTTCCAGCCAGGGTCTGCCTCACCAGAGGCTGAGAGTTCCCCCAAGTGCCGAGGCCAAGTGCAAAGAAACAGAGGCTCACGAAGTGTCCCTGCAGCTTCATTAGGGACTCTGAGGCAGGACCCAGAGCAAGGCTATGATAGAAGCTTTGGGAGAGAACCCGACAGAGCCCAGTGCTGCTCGTAGATGCGATGAGCCAGGACCGCCAGGCCTGTCGTCGTTCCCACCAGTTCCGCTGCTGTCGCTAGGTTTCCTCATCACTCTGCCTTGAAAAATACACGTCTGGAACCTTCAGTCTCTCTGCCGTTTCTTGATTCCTTTCCAAACCTCGGCAGGGGCCCTGGCCTCTGACCCCTGCTCCCGCGTCTCCTCCTCTTCTGGGCTGCTGCTGCTGCTGCTGCTGCTGCAGTCTCCATCCTCAGCTTCGGGCCCCAGTGCCTCAGACTCCTCCTCAATGTCACTGTCATCACTGTCCCTGGGCAACCTGGAAGTAGTTGTTTCACTAAAGGCACCACCTGACCCACAAGAGCCCTCAGGCCGAGTACAAATTCCTCTTACTCCCCGTGTTCTTGAATCCAGAGCCTCTCAGTGGGACGTCCATACCCCCCATCTCCACAGCCAACCCTCCCACCCGGTTTCTGCAGAGCAGGAAGGGCTGAGGCCAGAGGCTGAGGACAGCCTGGGTCTGAGCTGTCAGGAAAGTGGGAAGCCTAAGGACCTACCGGGTGCCAGCCACGGGCCTGTTGGGATTTGCAAACTCTCGACCTGAATCCACATCAAAGGGATCTGAACAGAGGGAGCAAAGAGGACAGTGACAGGTGAGCTTTGAGCAGAACCCAGCCTTCCACCCCTAGAGCTTCTCAAAGAGGTGGCAGGCATGGAGGGTCCTGGCTCCCAACTGGGGGGGGGTGGGGGGCCCTCACATCCATGCCAGGCCTCACCGATCTCCTCCTCAGGGCGCTCCTTAGCATGGGCCAGGAACTCCTGCTCTGCCTGCAGCACCTCCTCTGGGCCACAGCAGGCTGCATACTTGTCCAAGAGCTGACGGTTCAGGTCTAGGAAGGCCTTGCCCCACTTGAACTTCCGCAGCAAAATGACAGCAAGGTCTGAGAAGCCTGATGCCGCAGAAACAGGAAACCCAGGAATGTCAACAGTCCCTTTCCAATCCTGAGTGTGTCCCCAGCGTACCCAATGCTGTGTGTCCCAGGAGCTAAAAGCACCTGCCAGACAGTATCCTAAGCCCAGACAGCCCATGCCTGCCTCTGCAGCCACTCAATCCCCCTGCCCATCTGGGCCTCTATTGGGACCATAAATTCCCTGGGGATGAGTTGAAGGGTGATGGAGGACTCTCAGGGCAGTGGTGCCAAGATAACAGGCCAAATCTGAGTGCTGGCAGGCCAGCTATTCATGTTGCCACCTCAACCCCACAGGGGGAAAACTTTTAAGTGGGAACTGGGATAGAAACCCTGACCTTTCCATCTCAACCACCTCTGCCCACACCCTCACGGTTGCTCCTGGGACTTGCCAGTAGAAAACACGCTGCTGGGAGCACAGCCAGGCTGCCAGGCCCCGACACGCACCCAGGATGCAGAAGGTAGCCGCAAAAGCCTCCACACAGGACAGTTTGCAGGGCCGGCCATAGTTCACAGGGTTGGCAGCCACCAGGTGAGGCAGCAGCCGAAAGTGACTGCCCCGCATCTTCCCAAAGGGCGTCTCCTCCAGTCTGGCCCAGGAGCAGTCGATGACAGCCACGCCCGACTGTGCCACCAGCTGTCTGCCAGGAGCAGCATAGGGTTCTGGGGGCCAGCACCACC
>NW_005872056.1:49251-77283 GCF_000147115.1 Myotis lucifugus
CGAGGCCGCCGAACCTGTGACCGAGGCGCAGACAACTCATCAGACCTAGGCGGGCCAGCTTGCGGCAGGTGCAGCGCCGGGGGTCGCAGTGGCCCAGCTCCCACATGGCTAGCGTGCAAGGCAGCGGCGCCGAGCTCCGGCTGTCCCTGTCCTCGGCCGTCTCTGGCTCCACGGACGCTGCACCGGGCGGAGAACGGGGCCGGGTCACGCGCGGCTCCGCCGACCTGCCCTGGCCTCCGACCCCAGCCCCGGGCCCGCCGCCGATCACACCGTACTTACCGCGCAGCGCGACGCTCACTTCCTCGGCGAACGCTTCCAGAGAGCGGCCCGCGGGACGCCGAGTGCGGCCGCCTTCGGCCCCCGGCCCGCGCGCTGCCCTCCGGCGGCCCATGGTGGGAGCAGGGCACCCAGACCCGCGGGCGAGCCCCTCCACGGCAGCCGGGCTACACCGCTACACGCGCTAAGCCTGCGACAGGCGCGCCTACTATTTCCGGTGCTCACGTGACCCGGCGGTGCTCACGTGACCCAGCGGCGTTCACGTGACTCGGCGGCGTTCACGTGACTGCGCGCCCTGCAGGCGCCGGGGGTGATGGCGGCGGCGTTGGCGCACCTGCTGCTGCTGTTGGCGCTCGCGGCGTATGGTTAGTGTCCTGGCCCCTGGCGCGCCCTGCCCAGGCTCCGGCGACCCCGAGCCCCTTCCCCGACCCGTCCCCGCCTCCTCACGCCCCGTTCCCCACAGGACCCACGTACGCGGGCGCCGCCAAGATGAAGGTGGTGGAGGAGCCCAACACGTTCGGGTGAGCAGCTTTGCATGGAGCCACGGGCCGGGTCGAGGGGCGACCCAGGGCCCGGTTTCTTCCTGACCCTGCCAATTCCCGCAGGCTCAACAACCCGTTCCTGCCCCAGACCAGTCGCCTGCAGCCCAAGAGGGACCCTTCCCCGGTGTCTGGTGAGTGCCGCTCCGGCCGCTGACGTGGTGGTGGCCAGCGGGGAGCAGGGAACTGGCCTGGATTCCGGGGGGGACCGGGTCAGCGCTCGGGAGCTGGCTCGGGGGTGGGGGGGGCAGGTAGGGACGGACGGCGTCGGATGAGGGGCCCTGGGAGTTCGGGCTTAGAGGCTCATGCATTGGTTTGTCAGCCTTTTAAAATTATTTTTGAGTGCGCGACATTTCAGAACATTCTTGTACCAAGTTAAATAGTTGCCCCCGAAGTTAGTGCTTTATTTCCTTCTCTAGAGGTGACTTCTGTTAATAGTTTGGTGTCTGTCTTTCCAGACGACTTTTATGCTTTTTCATGCATAAGTATACAAGTAAGAAACATGTGTACTTTTTTTGTGGTCTTTGCATTGTGTTTTTTAAAAATAGTACCACTATATGTATAAGTTTGTGCACTTACTGTTGTCATTCACTGTGTGTCTTGTATTCTTCATGGTGGTGGATGTAGGTCTTCATTCTTTTCGCTTGATGCTTCATATTCCATAGGATGGCTCTGCATTCCGCTATTATTAACCAACCAGGGGCCCAGTGCGTGAAATTCGTGCACTGGTAGGGTTTCTAGAGGCCACCAGCCGGGATCTCCCTCCCTTCCCCTGGCTGGCCTCGCCCCCTGGTCAAACTCCCGGTGGAACTCCCCGTGGAGGGGACAATTTGCATACTATGCTTTTATTATATAGGATATGTTGTTTACATTTTTTGGCCATTAGAAACAATGCTGTGAAGAACATACCTGGTAGGGACTGCCTCTTTATAAGTCATGTGACAGGATCCCAGATGTGGTTAGGTTGATGAGTGTTTTTAAAAAAATATATTTTATTGATTTTTTACAGAGAGGAAGGGAGAGGGATAGAGTTAGAAACATTGATGAGAGAGAAACATTGATCAGCTGCTTCCTGTACACCGCCCCCACTGGGGATGTGCCTGCAACCAAGGTACATCCCCTTGACTGGAATCGAACCTGGGACCCTTCAGTCCGCAGGCCGACGCTCTATCCACTGAGCCAAACTGGTCAGGGCGATAAGTGAGTATTGAATATGAGAAACAAATTGCAGTAATTTTTTAATTGAATATTATGTGCGTTAGGGTCTGTGCTGAGGATACAGGAAGAACAAAACGTACAATACTTGTCCTCATGGACTGGAGAATTTAATGGGGTGTAGGCAATAAACAAAGAAGTAAATGAAGTGTAGAATGTTTGATGCTCTGTAGGTGTGATAAGCAGAGTGTGTGTGGCGGGGGGGGGGGGGCGGGGTGTTTTATTTATTTATTTATTAGAAAAACAAGCAATAACATATTGACCACAGCAAAAACACACTTAGGACATTGAAACAAGGAAGAGCATAGAACATGGGTAGGGGACGTACAGTGGCTTTGTAGTATACCTTGATATCTGGTATTGTGATCCTTCTAACTTTGTTCTTTTTTCTCAAGATTGTTGCAGCCATTTGGGTCTGTTTTGGTTCCATATAAATTTTTGGAGTATTTGTTCTAGATCTGTGAAATATGCCCTTGGTAATTTAATAAGGATTGCATTGAATCTGTAGATTGCTTTGGGTAGTCTGGACATTTTAATAATGTTAATTCTACCAATCCATGAGCACGGTATATGCTTCCACTTGTTTATATCTTTCTCTGTCTCTTTTTTCAACATCCTATAGTTTTCCGAGTACAAGTCTTTTACCTCCTTGATTAAGTTTATTCCTAAGCATCTTAATTTTTTTGTTGCAATGGTAAATGGGATTGTTGAATTTCTCTTTCTGACAATTCATTATTGGTGTATAAAAATGCCATAGATTTTTTGGGTGTTAATTTTGTATCCTGCTACACTGCTGGATTCATTTATTAAATCTAGTTTTTTGGTGGAGTCTTTAGGGTTTTCTGTGTACAATATCATGTCATCTGCAAATAATGAGAGTTTTACTTTCCAATTTGGATTCCTTTTATGTTTTCTTCTTGTCTGATCACTGTGGCTAGCACTTCCAGTACCGTTGGGATTTGGATATGGATTACATTGAATAACTAGGTCACTTTTGGTAGTTGAGATCTTAATATTAAATCTTTTTATCCATAGACACAGGAAATCTTTCTGTTTATGTATGTCTTTAATTTCTTCCAGCAGTAACTTGTAGTTTTCAGTAGATAAGTGTTGTGCCTCCTTGAATAAATTTATTCCTAAATGTTCTTCTATTCGATGTTATTGTAAATGGGAATATTTTCTTAAATTTCTTTTTTTGGATTGTTCATTGTTAGTGTATAGAAACACACTGGGTTTTGAGCATCAATTTTATATCCTGCAACTTTGCTAAATTTATTTGCTCTAGCAGATTTTTGTAGGGTTTTCTACATTTATAAATATGCCACCTGCAAACATGACAAAATAATTTTACTTCTTCCTCTCCAATTCATCCTTTTATTATTATTCCTACTACTACTACTACTACTACTACTACTACTATTTACTACTAGCCTAATTGCTCTGGCTAGAACTTTCAGTATGAAGTTGAATAGTGAATAGCAGTGCTGTGAGCATCCTTGTCTTGTTTCTGATCTTGGGGGATGCTTTCAGTTTTTCACCATTGAGTATGATGTTAGCTATGGATTGTGCATAGATGCCGTTATTATGTTAAAGAAGCCTCCTTGTCTTCCTCATTTGTTGAGTTTTTTATGGTGAAACTTGAATTTTGTCAGGTGCTTCTAGAACAGTTGAGATGATCCTATGATTATCCCCCCTTTCTGTTAGTGGGTATACTTTAGTTGATTGGTTTTTGTCTTTTGGACCATCCTTACATTCTAGGAGTAAACCCTACTTGGTCATGGCATAGAGTCCATTTAATGTGTTATTGAATTCAGTTTGCTAGTATTTTGTTGGGGGGGGGTTACATTAATATTCATAAGAGATGTTGATCTGTAGTTCTCTTTTCTTGCAATGTGTCTTTCTGGCTTTGTTGTCAGGGGAATGCGGCCTTAGAAAATTGAGTCAGGAAGTATTTCTCCCCTTTAGTTTTTTGGGAAGAATTTGAAGAATTGATAATTATGTGTGAATTGTCCAGTTCATCTAGGTCAGTGATGGCGAACCTATGACACGCGTGTCAGAGGTGACACGCAAACTCATTTTTTTGGTTGATTTTTCTTTGTTAAATGGCGTTTAAATATATAAGATAAATATCAAAAATATAAGTCTTTGTTTTACTATGGTTGCAAATATCAAAACATTTCTATATGTGACACGGCACCAGAGTTAAGTTAGGGTTTTCAAAATGCTGACACGCCGAGCTCAAAAGGTCCGCCATCACTGATCTAGGTTATCAATCTGTTGGTTATCAAGTTGTTCATAGTATTCTTATAATCCTTTTTATTTCTGTAAAATTGATAGTAATGACTTTCCTTTTATTTCTGATTTAATAATTTGAGTAATCTTTTTTCCTTAAACAGTCCAGCTAAGGATTTGTTGATTTCTGTTGAACCAACTTGATTTCAAGAACCAACTTTTGGTTTTACTGATAAATTTCCTCTTTCTTCCTGCTGCTTTGGGTTTAATATGCTCTTTTTCTGACATATTAAAATTTAGGTTATTGATTTCAAATCTTAGTTTTGAATTTTTTTATATATATACTTTTATTTATTTACTAGAGGCCCAGTGCACGAATTCGTGTACGGGTGGGGTTCCTCAGCCTGGCTGACTATCGGTGCCGATCAGGGCTGCAGGAGGTTGGCTGGTAGGGTGGAGGGGCCGTGGGAGGTTGGCTGTGGGAGTGTCTGCCCCCTGGTTGTCAGTGTGCATAATAGTGACCGGTCCTTCGGTTGCTTAGGCTTTTATGTATATAGATTTATTTATTTATTTTAATCCTAACTCGAGGATATTTTTTCCATTGACTTTTAGAGAGAATGGAAGGGAGAGGGAGAGACAGACAGAAACACTGATGTGAGAGAGAGACACATCGATTGGTTGCTTCCCGCATGCTCCCCGACCAGGGCCGGGAGCCTGCAATGGCGGTACATGCCCTTGTTCAGAATCAAACCCCGAACCCAGCAGTCCACAGGCCAGTGCTCTATCCACTGAGCAAAACCGGCCAAGGCTTGAATGTTTTTACAGCTATAACTTTCCTTCTTAGCATTGCTTCCGCTGTATCCTGTAAGTTTCGGTATCTTGTGTTTTTGTTTGAAAGTATTTTCTAACTTCCCTTGTGATTTCTTCTTTGACCAAGTGATTAAGATTGTGTTATTTAATTTCCATATACTTGTGAGTTTCCCACTTTTTATTGATTTCTGTTTTTCAGTGTGATCAGAAAAGTAACTGTGATTTCAGTCTTTTTAAGTTTATTAACAAATAGTTTTGTGTCATAATATATGGTCTGTCCTGGAGAATGTTCCATCTTTTCATTTTCAACCTGCTTGTGTCTTTAGACCTAAAGTGAGTCTCATATAAGTAATTTATTTTCAATTCATTTGGCCAATCTGTGCCTTTTTTGTTTTAAATATATTTTTATTGATTTCACACAGGAAGGGAGAGGGGGAGAGAAAGAAACATTGATCAGCTGCCTCCTGCACACTCCCTACTGGGGATCAAGCCCGTGACCCAGGTTTGTGCCCTGGCTGAGAATTGAACTGTGACCTCCTGGTTCATAGATCAGTGCTTAACCACTGAACACCACCAGCCGGGCCAATCTGTGCTTTTAAAAAATGTATGTTTTTATTGATTTTGTCCTCTGTTTCTTCCATTAGTTTTTTGTTGTTAATCCTCACCCAAGGATATTTTTTCCATTTTTAGAAAGAGTGGAAGGGAGGGAGGGGAAGAGAGAGAAAGACGGAGAGACATCAATTGGTTGCCTCTGCACACCCCCCAAACTGGGCGGGGAATCAAACTTACAACCCAGGTATGTGCTCTTGACAAGACTCGAACCTGTGGTCCTGCCGTGCGTGGGCCTAAGCGCTAGCCACTGGACCACACTGGCCAGGGCTCTTCCTTTAGTTTTTATTGACTGTTTTTCTTAGGTGACATGTTTGATTTTCCACTTTTCCCCCTTTGTGTATATTTTACATATAGTTATTTTTATCAGTGGTTACTATGGGGATTATGTAACATTCTAAAGTTCTTAGTCTATTTGAGTTTATACCATCTTAACTTCAATTGTATATAAAAATTACTCCTACACAGCTGTTTCTCTATCAACCTTGTTGTTTTTACCGATTACCTCTTAAACATTGTGCACCTGCTAACATAGATTTATAATTTTTTATGCATTTGTCTTTTAAATTCTGTGTGTTTACAAAGCAGAATTGCAATGCTGGCTTTGTAATTTGCCCTTTACTGGAGGTTTTTATAGTCCTTTCATTTTAACTTGAAGGACTCCCTTCAGCGTTTCTTGTAGGTCAGGTCTAATTGACAGTGAACTTCCTCAGCTTTTGTTTACCTTATTTTTGGAGGATATTTTCCCTGGATATACTAGTAGAATCCTTGGTTGAATTTTCATCCCACTGCTTACTGGTTTCCAAAGTTTCTGCAGAGAAATCAGCTGATAGTCTTATTGAAGACAGGTCACTTCTTACAGCTTTCAAGACTTGTTTTTATTGTTTGTTTGAAAAATAGTTGTAGACAATTTATTTAAATATATGAACAACCAATGGGCTACTGCAATCCAAGTAAACTCTTCACATTTAGAACCTTTGTGAAGTATAGTAAGATAACGTAAGACTGTTGGTCTTTTATAGATTCCTCCTGCCCCCCAGACCGGGACATAGAGATACAGATAAATGTTTATATAGTTAAAGAGCAGAGGCCCAGGTGAAATTCCCCACCCCAAACTGGCTCCCCAACTCAAAAATTACCATTGGCCCCTGAGAACCCCAAAGACCACCCTCCCAGGTTTCACACAATACCAATTGCAGGAACAGTCGTGCATAGCAAAGTATAAGTTCTATGCATTTCACAGCACAGAAAACCCTTTCAGAGGGCATGCAAGTTGCCGGAGATTACACCCCCAAGTCTGGTGCTCTTGTGATGAGCAACTTACTGGCAAACACATCTCCCAGTGTTGTAAGCAGGCAAATACATTGAGCACATTTTGCTGTAATTCCATCTACTTGTCAAGACTTGGTTTTTGACATTTGTCTCTTGTGTCTTGATGTGGGTCTGAGTTCATTATACTTGGAGCTTCTGGGATTTGGAGATTCATGTCTTTTATCAAATTGGGAAGTTCTTGACAATCATTTCCTCAACTAATCTCTCTGTCCCTTTCTCTTTTCCTTCGGGGACTCCCATGTGTCCCACAGGTTTCTTAGGCTCTGGTCACTGATTCTTCTGTCTGTTCAGATCTACCTCTGCCCACATCATTTTCCTGATATCCTTTGTTATTTGTGTTTTCTTTTAGTTTTTGGAGCATATTTAAGATATTTAAGTGTTTAGTAGCCCTGGCTGTGGTGGTGTGGCTCAGTTGGTTGAGCATTATCCCATGCACCAAGAGGTGGCTGGTCCGACCGATTTCTGGTCAGGGCACATACCTGGGTTGAAGGATTAATCCTCAGTAGGGAGCATGCAGAAGGCAGCCAATTGATGTTTCTCTCTCTCCCTGTACTTTCCTCTCTCTCCAAAATCAATAAAAACATATTTAAAAATAAAGTCTTTAATAAGTCCACTGTTTGGGCTTCTCTCAGATGGTTCTGTCAGTATTTGCCTTTGAATAGGCAGTGTGTTCCTGTTTCTTAGTATGCCTTGTAATTTTTATTGAAAAATGGGTCTTTGAAAACAGACACCTCTGCCAGTTAGTTTGCAGACTGGCTCTACGATGGGGCAGATCTTCACCAATATCTGGGCATATTCTGAGCGTAGAGAGCAGCCTGAGGTGCATCTTGCTATTAGGCATGTACATGTCTTTACTTCCTAGAGCAGTGATGGCGAACGTTTTGAGCTCGGCGTGTCAGCATTTTGAAAACCCTAACTTAACTCTGGTGCCGTGTCACATATAGAAATTTTTTGATATTTGCAACCATAGTAAAACAAAGATTTATATTTTTGATATTTATTTTATATATTTAAATGCCATTTAACAAAGAAAAATCAACCAAAAAAATGAGTTCGCGTGTCATCTCTGACACGCGTGTCATAGGTTCGCCATCACTGTCCTAGAGTCTTGCCTCGAACTTCTGAGTCTCTAGGCCCCCTGCAGCTTTCATGAGCAGTGCCCACTTTTCCCACCTGAGGTCTGAGGTAGGCAAAACAAAGACCAGTCCTCCGGCAGCCCCCAGCCAGGTTGGAACGTTGCAGATACGGTCGGCCTGCTCCTTGTGACCAGCAGGAGGGTTAGGGGTGGGCACAAGACACCTGTGCTACCAGCTTGAAGGTGCTTTTGTCCTTCTGTCCACGTGGTTGCTGTAAACCTGTTTTTCAGAACTCCTCTAGGTTAGCCCAGCCAGTTCTGCTTGCTCTTTTAACGTCACAGGGAAACCAGCTTGGAGCTCAGTCTAAGATTTTGCTGACATCACCCAGACTCCCGTGCTCCATTTTTAAAGTTTAAACCAGCCTTTTTCCTGAACGGCCCGTTCTGTGGGTTGTCAATTGTTTCCGCCTGGTCTGCTTTTCCACGTGCCTGCTCTTACACGGGACTCAGCATGTGGCATTTTCCCTTCTAGGGCCTGCGCATCTCTTCAGACTTTCTGGCAAGTGCTTCAGCCTGGTGGAGTCCACGTGAGTGAGGGGAGGGGTGGCAGGGGCGGGGGCTGGGAACACCCCTGACAGCAGCTGTACCCCCAGGTACAAGTACGAGTTCTGCCCATTCCACAACGTGACCCAGCATGAGCAGACCTTCCGCTGGAACGCCTACAGTGGGATCCTCGGGTGAGCTGGGTGTGGGGGTGAGTAAGTAGCTACAGGCTGCTTGGTGTGGAGCGCTTCCCAACCCAACCCAACCCAAACATATGCTCTGCTCCTCCTCAGCATCTGGCACGAGTGGGAAATCGCCAATAACACCTTCAGGGGCATGTGGATGAGGGACGGTGACTCCTGCCACTCCCGGAGCCGGCAGAGCAAGGTGGAGCTGTGTAGGGTGTGGCCTGGGGGTGGGGCTGCTTTACCCACCTACCAACCAAGTTTCCCCCCAGGTGGAGCTTACCTGTGGAAAAAGCAACCGACTGGCTCATGTGTCTGAGCCAAGCACCTGTGTCTACGCGCTGACCTTCGAGACGCCCCTTGTCTGCCATCCCCACTCCTTGTTAGGTAGGATGCTGGAGCCCTGGGAGGTGGGGTAGAGGGGCTCCGCTAAGTCTGAGTTCACTTGGATCTTAGTGTACCCAGCCCTGCCTACGGCCCTGCAGCAGAGGTGGGACCAGGTGGAGCAGGACCTGGCCGACGAGCTAATCACTTCCCAGGTGAGGTGCTGCGGTGGGCACCCCCTTGGCTGGGTGCAGCACAGTGAGGAACTTATGGGGAGTTTCCTCTTCATCTTTGACCTGCAGGGCTATGAGAAGTTGCTCAGAGCACTTTTTCAGGATGCTGGCTATTTAAAGACCCCAGAAGAAAGTGAATCCACACAGGAAGGCGGTGCTCAGGGTCTGGTGTTTGAGACCTTGGACAGCTGCAGTAAGGTACAGATTGGGAGGGTGGGAGCCGAGTTCTCTGGACACAGACGGCCTCCCGCCCAGGGGCCTGACGTGCCCTTTGAACTTCTCTGTTTCAGGCACATAAAGAACTATCAAAGGAGATTAAAAGACTTCAAAGTGTGCTGACCCAACATGGCATCCCCTACACTAAGCCTGTGGGTAAGTCACGCCTGGGGGCCCAAGCCCACCTTGGGACCTGCTGCCTGTGAGCCAGATCCTGACCTGTCACCTCCTGGTGTTTTGGTAGAAACTTCCACCTCTGAGCACTTGGGCTCCAAGATACCCACAGACAGGACAGCAGAGCAGCTACTTGGCAGCCCAGGGCTGCCTGGGAACACTTTATGACCTGGGAGGGGGCTGAAGACGGACCAGACTGGCATCCTGTAGCAGGAAGGAGCAGCAGGCCGGGACCCTGGTGCAGAGGAGAAGGCCCGGGAAAAGCACGCGACGAGCAGGGTGTGCTTCCTCTGTGCCTTCCAGGCCAGTGGCTCTCAGGATTGTACTCAAAGATACGGACAAATAAAGATTCAAAGTTTTAATTCCATACTGATAAAAATAATTCCATGAATTCTGTAAACCATTGCATAAATGTTGTAGTGTAAAAAAATTTAAACAAGTGTTAACAACTTTAAACAATTCACTAAAGTAAATGATTATGCCTTATAAATACTACCTTCTGGGTTAAGAAAATTCCATTCCAATAACATTCTCATCTAAATACTCAGAACAAACATACAGATTGGGGGCTTTCATAAATTAGTCCACATGAAGCGTCCACACACTGAGTTGAGGTTTGCTGATCAGCTGCACGAGTAGTATGACAATAATATTACTGCTAATATTGAGCACTAGAGCTGAGACACTGAGCACCACACGGCTTTCACTGCTACACCCAGCACTCCCCTCCCACCCACAGAGGGGATGGTGAGGCCCCTAAGCCCATGAGGCCTGCAAAGGGTGGCTCCCTCATAAGATCAGGGCCCCTGCAGGTGGTGGGGGAGGACCCCAAGGAGCAGCCCCCTGGGGGTGTACCACAATGACAGCCCTAACTGCGCCCGGGCACCCTGGGAGTTCCATTCTGGATGGTTCTTTGGTCTTCCCACCACACATCTATTCTCAGAGCCAGTCCTGACCTGAGAAGGGTAAGTGCTCAGGGGCAGCGCCCGAACACCAGCTGTGGTACCCCTGTGGGCACTACACCTATGGCCCCCAAACTCCACAGAACTGACCGAGTAGCTTATAAATAGACCTAAAGCTTAATTGTTCTTAATTGTTTATAATTGTAAAATGTCTAGGCTAGATATCAGTAATAAACACGGTCCTGTTATCCCCAAAAAGGCCGAAGGCCTAACATGGAAAACAAGTGCATAAATATTAATAAAAAATAATTTTAAACAGTGATAACAGTAGCACAAAATATACGTAATTTCTAAGACCTAATAAATCATTATCACTATAATTAAAAACAGGATTTATTAAAACCAAGTCAATAGTTAACCTTTAGTAGCACACTAGCTGTGGAATGTCATGGATCCACCTTTAAAATGATAACTATCAATTTCTTATGTTAAAAATGTTTTAAACTTATTATAGTAAATACATTCTAATTTGGTCACTGATAAAAATTTTTACCTAGTCACTTTGCACTTTAAAAATGCTATTAAAATTCTTTGGCAAAGCCCCAGGCAAGTAGAAACACAAGTGTTCACTTCCAGGCTGGAGGGGCCAGTACCTGCTCCCACCTCCCAAAGGGCAGGTTCTGCGAAGATTTCCTCACAGCAATCGAGATTGGCCTCACTGAGCAAAGTTGGGGTAAACTACAGACATCTTTTACTTCCTCCCACATTTCTAAAAAAAAATGACCCATTGTAGACCAGAGAAGACAGGTCATCACTAAATCAGACCCGTTCTCGGGCGTTTCCTCCATGGACCTGAAGCCAGGCTGCTACGTGGGGGCCCGGGGACCAGCATTAGAGCCAGGTCCTCAGGGCAGCCCCTGTCCTGGCACAGCGCCAGGTCTTCACGGATGACTGACAATACCTAGACGTACAGTTCAGACAACAGTGTCCAAAGTGTCGCCTGAAGTCTAATGTGAAGACGGCGAGCCTGCCCACTCTGGCAGGAGTCCAGGTGGTCCCAGGTGTGGGGAGTGCCCAGGGGCCAGCTCCAGGAAGCTATGCAAAGCGGCTTGTAAAACAGATGTACCCCTTGGTTGCACTTTTCACTAGTATCAAATTGTCTTACAAAGTTTCAAGGGAGAAAATAAAACCAAGTGAACCATTCTCTTTTTGCAAGGCACAGGCACTTAGAAAAAGTGGCCACGGGTCGTAGATGCGTAATTGAGCTCCCTCACTTTGCACGGTGTTGGGAAATAAAACTCCAATTAGTGTGCACGAGCACATGGTTAGGAACAGTTCCTTTCATAAAATTAAAAACATCTAAATGTATGTCTTTCAATAATCACTCTGCTATAAATACTATTTGCACTTAATTTAAAACCTATAAAAATCCTAGGCATTTCTCACTACTAGATAAATGCTCATTTCATAAGTACTAATTTCAGAATATGAAATCTAATATATTTACCATACTATGAATTACAATAAACTGATAGGAAATACTTTAAGTTCACAGTACACATACAAAGCTTCATATGGCATATTAAAAAGACATGAACCTAGAAAGCAGCTTATAGCAGCTGAGACCGTCCACGTAAATTCCTCTGCTTACAAAGTGCTTGGCCGGGACGTGAACTCCCAGGATGTGGTCACAGTAGTGTCAGGACCGCAAACCCCATGTCATTACTGTGCCCACCTGAAACCTGGGCTGCAGGTGGGTGCGGTGGGTTTGCCTTTAAGGTCTACGAGAATACCATGAAACGATGCAGCTGGGCTGGGGTCCCGACGTCGGTGGCACCAGGAAGTGAGGCCACCATGGCTGCTGTCACCACTGGAGGGGCTGGCCCTCGCAGTAGGGGCACTCGGGCGCACTGGCCACACAGGGCTCGCAGAGCACACGGTGCTGGCAGGGCTGCAGGACAGCGCCGCGGGCCGGCTCTCCGCACACCACACACTGCTTCGCTCTGAGCTGGAAGATCACCTGCAGGTGAGAAGTTGGCGGGTCACAGAAAGTCCCTTCCCACCACTGGCCCCCAGAGGCGATCGAGAGCATGTGAAAATAATGGCTAGCGCAGGAAGGCTCAGGACTAGGATGGGACACCCGTGCCAGGGGTCACCCCAGGAACACAGAGATGGAGGTAGAGCTGCTTTTCCACAAGACCTTTAAGTGGAAGACTGGCTCCTGGGGTCTAAGCCTGCGTGGGAAGGACAGGCCAGGATGAAGGCCCGTGACCTGTGGCTGGTGGGTCCAGATTCGGGCTGTCCCAGCCCTTTAACCAGGGAAGAGCCACAGCCCGCAGACTGCCTCGGAGGTGAAGCGATCAGGTATGTGCACTGCAGCCAGACCTTGGCCACAGTCAGCAGAGGAGGAGAAGAGTGTCAAGACGCAGGGCTTTAGAACCTTCCAGATGCTCTGAGTTCTAACAAAATGCCCTGGTGTGGAAAAAGTTTCAGCTGAGCTGAACACCAGGTTTTTGCTACTCCAGAAAAAATAATGAAATCGGGGAAAGAGGTGACCAGTGACATGCCTCAAGCATACACCATGGTTCCAACTGTTTGGGGCAAGAGGGGCATGATTCTATCCATGAGGGCACAGGAGCGGGCTAATGTGGAAGATTCCAGAAAGGAAGGGAGGGCCAGACTGGCCTCCTGGGAGCAGAGCGTGAGCTGCCATCTGAGGAGCGATGAGAGGAGGACCGCACGGGACGAGGAGGAGTGGTAGGCCAGGTTCCAGCCATCACCTGTCCCACACACGGCCAGGGGCAGACATCGGGTACCTTGGAGGCCGAACCAGGACTCACCCCATCCACCGCCTCCAGATCCAGGCGTAGCTGACTCTGCAGCGACTGTAGCTTGGGCAGCGAGATGGCACCGATGTCGCTGCAGCCCCGCAGCCCCGGGAGTGTGGACATGCCCCGGCCTTCCAGCTCCTCCTGCAGCTGCCTGAACTGGGCCTCCACCTCCTCCTTCTTCTGCAGTGCCAGCTGCCGGGCACTGTCCGCTGCCAGCGCACGCTCCTTCGCCTCCTTGGCCTCCCGCTGCCATGCGTCACAGGCCTGAAACCCAGGGGGCTGTAGTGGCTGGCACGGGGCAGGGGGCACCCTGCATACACACTGGTCTCCCCTGAGCTTGGCACCTCCCCAGACTCACCTGCTTCACTTGCTGCCAGGACTCCTCCCACTGCCTGATCTTCCTCTTGGCCTCGTCCAGCTGCCGCCTGACCCGTGCCAGTTCGGCGCCATTTGGACTTGCACTTGCAGTGGATGTGGGGCCGGCATTCAGAATGGGGGACGGGCTGGGAGAGAAGCTGCCGGAAACAAAATCCCAGATGCTCCCAGGGACGCCATTCAAACCTGAGTGTGGAGGAGACAGATGTCAGCCCCAGGCGTGCTGAGACTTGACGGACACCCAGGCAGGACCTGGGACCTCTGGGGCTCCACAGACAAGGCTGCTGCCCCTGCCCTTCCAGCCAGGCCCCCCTCCAGCCACCTGTGGGGTTTAAACAGAGAGAAATGAATTCAAAGTTTCTGTGACTGCAGCCTGTGGAGCAGGACTTCGCAAACTCTGGTCCCAGGAATCCTTGACACATGTAGGGTCCTGAGGCCCCAGAGAGCTTGGGCTTAAAGAGCTCCCACAATAGACAACGTGACACTTGTTGACAGAGTCGCATGTCACTGAACACCAGGGGAAACTTTGAGAAATGCACCATCAGGCAATTTCGTCGCTGAGTGGACATCACGGAGTGCACTCACACAACCCGAAATGGTGTCGTGTAGCCCACTGCACACCTGGGCCGCAGGGTACAGCCTATTGCTCCCAGGCTACAGGCCTGTACCGCGTGTCACCGTACGGAATACTGTAGGAAACGGTAACACAATGGCAAGTTTTTGTGTATCTAAACAGAAGATACAGTAGAAGTACAGTATAAAAGGTGAACAATGGCACACCTGCGGAGGGCACTTAGTACTGAGCTTGCAAGCCTGGCAGCAGTTGCTCCGGGAGAGTGAGTGGTGAGTGAATGAGGCCCAGGTTATTGCTGCCACTACCGCAGACTTCATAGACACTGTCCCACATCCCTCCCGACGGGTCAGAAACAACACTGAAGCTGTCAGTGCTGCTCCCTGGACAGATGTGGGCTGGACCGACTGGAAGTACAAGGAGAGACTGTTTGGGTGAGACCAGATCACAACAGCGACTGCCAGGAGGGAGTGAGGATTAGTCAGAATAAAAGTGAAGCCGGAGAGAGAAAGGAACATGCACTGTCGTGGCCATGTGGTTTTGGCTACTGCATGTTGGAGCAGTGGTCAGATTAAAGAACCCTGTGGTTTTCATTAAAAAAGGCGGTGTTTAACATGGAGAGGGGGTAGAATTGAGGACTCAGTATTTCGACTTTGGGAATTTGGTTCTATTGACTCATTTGGCATAAAGGGCTCTCACTGGCACTGAATTAATGGAAGAAAAACCTTATCTATGCTTTACAGCATTACAACCTGAAAATATTTCCAAAGTACAGGGACAGGCTGGCTCCAGACCTCTGCCACAGAAACCATCTTCTAAAGTGGCCGCGTGGCCGGCATGGCTGTGGTTGAGCATCAACCTATGAACCAGGAGGTCACAGTTCGATTCCCGGTCAGGGGCACATGCTCAGGCTGCAGGCTCCATCCTCAGTGGGGGAATGTGCAGGAGGCAGCCGATCAATGATTCCCTCTCATCACTGATGTTTCTATCTCTCCCTCTTCCTTCCTCTCTGAAATCAATACAAATATATTTGAAAAAAGAAAAAAAAAGTGGCAGTGGCACTCAGTCCTTGTTAAGCCCCTCCTGTGGACCGGACAGGAGCTGAGGTCCTCAACAAACAATGTACAGCGATTACCCTGCAAGGGCGGGGCGCCCTCTGTGCTGACACAGGCGGTGACTAACGGACTCTAAACGGAGGCGCTGAGAGGGGAAACCTGCTGCCAAGCTCCACATGTACGGCTCCCACCAGAGAAGACAGCTCTCCCCGAACCCCAGAGCCTCCCATTGCTCCATTAGAACCCCAAGGGCCACCGTCACATATGCCGTCTGTTGACCACAGTCGTTAGGTGGTGCATGACCAGTTGGGAATTAAAGAGATATTTAAAAATACTAATTCTTTTAAAGTATAACAGGTTACATAAAACAAACAACACTTTTCAATGAAAGGATAATGTAAAACAAGAAATGGCACTGTTCCCTGTTTTTGCAAATCCGCCTGCTCCTGTGTTGGGTCTCTGGTACGTCGCCCCTGCACAGCCTCAGAAGCTTCACTGCACGCGTGAGTGCACACAGCAGGTCGCACCGCAGTGCTGCCACACCATGGCCAGGGCACAGAGACTCTGACAGAGGCAGACAAGCAAATCCGGGTCCGAGCCCCAGGGCACCACCGGCCAAGCAGCAGATGTGTGGACAAGGGGTCGCCTGGGATATATGCCAAGGCCCACACCACAGGGAGTGTGCAGGGCAGCACGGTGGAGCCTTAAATGAGAGGGCAACCAAGTGGGGACATCCACCCGCACCTCGGTTTGTTCAGCAGTAAACTGCCACTATAAGGTATCCCCTCCCCCACAAGCCCCAGCTCACCTAGGGAGTTGTAGGACGAGGCCGAGGAGCCCAGCACCCTGGGCTCCGACTTGAGGGGTGGCGGCTGCTGGGGGGGCGTCATGGCCGAGGAGACAAGAGGCCCCGACAAGGACTGGGAGAGCGAGCTGAGCGGGGAGGTGGACAGGGATGACGAGGATTGCAGGGATGGGGAGCGGGCCAGGCAGCCAGGAATGGTGACGGGCTCTGAGCCCCCCAGCGACCTCTGACCTGTGCAGAGTGGAGGGGCCGGGTTAGTGAGAGGCAGCAGCAGACCTCTGCCCAGGAAACAGCACAGCATTGCCTCTGAGCTGGGGTGCAGCAGCCAGGGCGAGGGGGCACGGGGTGGGGGTGCTGGGGGTCCCAGGCCTGCAGCGACCATGTGGCGGTGCAGACACAGATGTGTCCATAGCTCCCAACCACTCAGACAAGTGGCAAGTGCACAGGACAAGGGTTTCAGCAGGGATCCCACAGAGACAGACACCCACTAGGACCCCACAGCCAACGTACCCACTGGCATGGTGGTCCCAGGACTTTTAGGGCCCCCAGAAACATTAATGTGTTTTAACATCAGAAGAAAAAGATAAGCCGTCTGGCGTGGCTCAGTGGCTGAGCATCGACCTATGAACCAGGAGGTCACAGTTCCATTCCTGTGAGGACACATGCCCGGGTTGTGGGCTCGATCCCCACTAGGGGGTGTGCAGGACGCAGCCGATCAATGATTCTCATCATCGATGTTTCTACCTCTCTCCCCCTTCCTCTCTGAAATCAATAAAAAACATATTTTAAAAAAGAAGAAGAAAAAGATGAGCTTTTAGGCCAAAGAAAATGATTCAGTATGTGTTTATATCCGTCTTCGTGCCAATGCAGTGGTTAAACATTTCGGAAGGCTGTGAAGGCTGGCCGTCCGTGGCCCCCATTCTGCACACCCCACCCCCATCCATCTCTGCAGGGGCCACTTTGCTCAGATGGAGGCAAACCCAGGAGATGTGAGGCTGATCCTGCCGGGGCTGCAGGGTCCTGGAGGAGGGGGATGGGACCTCTCCCACCCTAGGACCATTTAAGGATTCTTGAAAGGAAAGGCCCGGCCAGCCCCAGGCACCCTGACAAGAGCGCCACGTGTCCTCTTCTTACCTGTGGGTCCCAGGTCACTTCCGTCCTGCTCGTCCAGCTCCTTATCCAGGGGAGCGAGGCTTACATCACTAAGATGGAGATCTAAGGCAGAACCTGTCCAACAAGACACCTGTTATTGCTCAGAAACACTCAGCTGCAGCAGGGAGGATGCCTGGCTCTCCGGGGAGCGGGGAACACACCCCTGCCCGCCTTCCACAGCTGGACTCTCTCTCTCCTCCTGCACAGCCAGAGCCTCCAGGCGTCCCACGTGTGGGCCCTGAAGCACGGCCTCACCTCACTGAAGTCAGCTTCCACGTTTAGATCTCACGGGACGACATTTGACCAAGTACACACACTTAACTAGTAAACGAAAATTCCAAGAGGGTGCTATCCACGGGCAAGCGGTTCACAGTCCACGGTGTGAGGCTGCATCGCACTAACACAGGGACCACCGACCCCCGCACCAGGGCCACAGCAGGGTGACCCGCATCCTGTTCTCCCACCCAAACACTGAGCGGGTCCCTCCCATTCCCTCTGTTCACCGAGGACACCATACACCCCAGGCACGTCTGCTCAACAAAACGGGAATGAACGGTGGGGCCCTCGGAGCTGCCCCGCCCTCAAAAGCTTTCCTCAGAAACCTTCTGCAGGCAGGACGGAGGGAGCAGCACTGGCTCGGCACACGAGCAGGAAGCTGTCTTTGGGTGGCCGAGGTCAGGCCAACCAGCCCCCTAAGCCGGAGCATGACTCAGGAGTCTCTGGGGTCCCACAGGATCAGCTCAGGGAAGGTGTGGCCCCAAGACCCTTGGGAAATGCCCAGGGGAGGGGCAGCAGGCAGAAAAACCCTGGGACACACCCCGTGAGCCAGAGCAGCCTTCCCACCCCAAAGTCAGGTCTCATCTACAGGAGAGCGTGGTGGCATCGAAGGCACAGCACGCAGGAGTTCTGGCAGTGAGCACCTCTCTCCCTCCACCCCCACCTCTGGGGACCCACTCGCTCCCCCACAGCAGCCCCTCCCAGAAGTGGGCCTCTCCTATGTACCTGAGCCCTGTCCCCCCTGGTGGCTGAGGGTCCCCTAAGTCCCCCATGATGCCTGGTCAGATGCACCAGGTCTCATTTCAAGAGGCCACAAAGTCACCCTACCCTGCCCCCAGGACAGACATCTCCACAGCCCAGGGACACACCACGGGGACCCTGGTCAGACCTGCTTCTCTGGGTGAGCGAATTGCGCTTCTGGAAGCTCCTGCCTCCGCCCTGCCCCCAGCTGCCTGGTGCCAAGTGTCACAGAGTCCCCTGGACCACGTCCTACCAGCAACATCAGGTTAAAGCGGCCCAAGGAGAGGAGCCACTGTCCAGTCCGATCATGCCCCGCACTTGGCTTTGCCCAGACTACAGGCCACGTCAGAGGCCCAGCCATGTCTCCTGCACAGGGTCATGCAGGAAGCAGCTGGGGCCCAGGCTGCAGGAGGAGCTGCTGGGCTGGGTGGTTCAAACAACTGCATTCAAATATAAGAGTTGAGCAAAGTGCGACTCAAGGGACAGGGGAACCTGCCTACGCTGGGGAGGGGGCTGCTGCCTTTTTAAATGAGATGCATTTACTGTCATCAGCAGGAAATATGGGACAAGAGATGTGTGACTTCCAAAGAATGTAAGTCCTCAGCACAAGCAAATCTGTGGGGAGCCCGCTGCGGTGCACATATAGAGCAGACGCGGCGTCCAGCCCAGACAGGCATCCCCACCTACACTGTCCTCAGCCGCTGGAGGGGACTAGGTGAGTTGACCACAAGAGGGTTCCTAGCCGATGAGCGGTGCTCAGTCTCTGTGGTGTGAGGTCTGTTGCGCACACTGACAGGTAGGGGGCCTCGTGTCCAGGATGCAAGGGAGCAGCACTGCCTGGCGAGGCCCAGGGCCTGCATCTGTCTCCTTGTGTCATCACTGCTGTGTCATCACAACGTGGCCCGCTTGGGAACCAGGGCCCAGAGCAGAGTGAAGACCATGCTCCACTGACCAGAGAGGGTGTTGGGGGATCACTCTGAGCGCCACCCCAACCCCAGCATCAGAGCATCCCAGTCAAGCTACCAAGTCACCTGGAGAACACTGTTCCCCCGCCCCCGACACACACACACTGTTTGTTATCTGTCACCAGGAGCAGTGGGAGGTACCAAGGCCATGCCCACTCCCAAGGAGAACTACTGACACAAGGTGTTAAAGACTTTGAAGGTCTTATCTGGAAAAGTGGGGTTCTATTGCCACCCCCTCCCCTCAAGAATCCCTAGATTCCACCTGTGAGAGGCGGGAAGGTGCTGAGCTGGAGACACTGACCCTGCAGATGCCTAACTGTGCAAGGACAACAGTGGGGGCAGCAGACAGCAGGCCCCAGGCTGGCAGCACCTCAAGCTCTTTTGTCCCTGAGAAGGTGATGGAAAGACAATGAACATTCCTCACTGTGGCCTCCTGAATGTGCCAACAGCAGCTCAGCTGGACCAGCTCCTCCAGCAGGTTCCCCTGATGCACCCACGGCACAGCCAGGCAATGTGGAGCCAGCCTGACGCCACAGTCCAGACCTCAGGAAGACCTTGAGGCAGGGACCCACAGGGGCAGTGCCGACCTCTGCCCTGCCGTCTCCCTCCGTGGGTTCCCTCTCCCCGTCAGCTGTGCTGCTCAAGCCCTTCTCTGCAGCCAGTTCCTCCCTCTCCACAGGCAGCTTCTTCATAACATCCAGGGCCCCAGGAGCCTCTGTGTCTGGGAGCTGCTGAAACCAAGCACCACAGGCCGGGCAGCTTCAAACACCACAAATCCATCCTCCCAACTCTGCAGCCAGAAGTTGAGATCAGGGTGCACAGGGCTGCATTCCCTCTGGAGGCTCCATCTGCCTCTTCCAGCTTCGGCTTCGGCAGCAACCCTTGGCCTTCCTTGGCTGGTGGGTGCATCACCCTGTCTGCCTCCATCATCACATGGCTGGCTCTCTGCTCGGTGTCCAAATCTCCTCCCTCTTTTAAGGACAGCAGTCATCTTGGATTAGGGCTCATGTTAATGACCTCATTTTACCTATTTGGCAAAGACCATTTCCAAATAAGGTCATGTTCCCAGGTCAGTGGCAAGGGGTAGGACTGAGGCATATCTTTTTGGAAAACATAATTCAACCCACAACGAAGGAGATTACCTGGGGACATGCCCACCTGATCCATCCCCTCCAGGCTGTGCTCTGGTGCTTGAATGGGCACCTCCCACAGACCCGGAGCCCAGACCTCCTGGGATTCCTCCACAGACCTGTCCTGTTGCTGCGAATTCTAGTCTCTCGTTGGCACCTACTCCCCAGGACACTACAGCCCTGCAGGCTCTCACACAAGCCTGTCTCTGTTGGCCACCCCCCTCCTCCTTGCCATCCTCAGTTTCCAATTCACTTTTCAATCTGTCGCCCAGGCCGTGCCCTCCGGCCATGTGCCCCAAAACCTCTCTGGTCAAATGCAGCCCCTGCCTGCTGCCAGTCCCTCTCCACCCTCCTCTGCCAGGGGCAACTTCTTAGCCCTCCCACTCTCCTCGGAAGGGAGCTCAGCAGCCCTTCCAGGTCCAGACACACATGGTTTCTGCAGTCCTCACAGCTAGATGCCCCAGATGGCCCTCAGTACAGATGCACTGCCTCCTCAATCTGTGCACAGGTGCCTCCCTCAAACTGGTGCACCTGGGATGACTCACTGAACAGGAGCCCTGTGGGAACCCTTAGCTCCTCCTCCTCCCTCAGCACACATCAGTTAAGCCCCACACTCCAGCCATTTCTCCAGGCTGCCCTGCTCCTTCACCCTGACCTGAACTGTCTCAAGAGTGGCCTTGGCCTTAGCTAAGCCTGCCTCCCAAAAAAGAATGCGCCACCTTGGCATGCAGGTCAACACTTCCCGGCTGGACTCTGCCCCATCCTGGTCCTGCCAAAGCAGCCTTTCCACCCCAAAATGGTTCCTCTTTTGTCCTCAAGCCGTGACACTGCTGCCATAGGCTGCGGCTTCCATTAGCCCCACTAGTCCTGGGAGAACTCCTGCTCAGCCTCCAAAACCCTCTTAGAATCTCCCCCTGCTCCATTCCTGCACGTCTAGACTGTATGAGTGCACCCGAACCAGTGCTGACTGATGTGTGGACTCATCTTCTAAGAGCACTGACCCCCCACCCCCCACCCAACCCTTACACTCTGCCCTGCCTCCTCCATCTCTCCAGGCTCCCGGTGCTGCAGCCGGAAGAATGGAGGCCCAGACGCGCCCTTCATGAGCTGATCTGTCATATCTGCTCAGCCTGGGGCTCTGAACGTGCGGGTTAGTTGGGCCTGAAAACATGGACTCAGCCCTCAGCACCTGCAGTCCTAGGATCAGGTTAGAGAAGGTCAGCTTCGAAGCCAACAGAGTTCCAGAAGCACCGTTTGAATAACACAGGCACAAAAGGGGGAGGCAAACTTGAATGCTGGAGCCTTTGCTCTCCTGGAAGCGATTTATTTCCCGATGCTCCCCCAACCCCACCCCATGACTCGGCACCTAAATGCACCCCTGCTGCCCCCTCGAGTGCAGAGGGGGCATCAGAGGGGCCAAGCCTGGCAAACCACAGCCTGCTTTCAGCTTACAAGGCAGACCAGGCTCCCAGGATGTGTCCTGGCCCACTTTCTCACCAGCAGTACTTTCATCCTACCACACCTTGCTGCTCCCTGAGCGCAGACCCAGTCTCCCAAAATAAAGGGAGAACTGACTATTAAAAAGGCCTCCACATTCAAAATGCAGATGAACCCACCTACATACATAAATTGTGCCATCTGACCCAGAACCGGCCTTGCCAAGATCCAGGGACCTCCCCGATGGTAATGAGAAATTAGCTGAAAGCTGCTGAGTAATGGCTCTGGCAGAGCCCCGTTCCTGACGTGACACAGCACATTGGAGAGGCGCCGCGGTCCCAGGGTCAGGGGACTCACGGGGACAACGCATACCGTGCACAGAATCAAAGGCCAAACTGGGGGACCCGCGGCTGGGGGGGCTCCCCGCACCCACCCGGTCCGCGCCGTCCTCCCCCAACTACAAGACAGACAAGCACCCGGCACACCTACTACTCGCGGGTCTCCCTTTCCGACAGGGTAGGCGCGGGCGGCGATTCGCGGATGAGACGGGAAACCATCCTCTCCCGGGAGCAAGACGCCCACCTCCGCTCGGTGATGAAGGCTCCGCCGAGCAGCCTGGTGGCGGGCGCCCACGCAGGGACCCGCGGGCGCCTCTGCAGAGCAGCTCCTCAGGCGGGCAGATCGCCTTCCCCTCACGCCGCAGCCCCTAGGAAAGCGGGTGCCCACCCCTGCTCTCCCACCGGGCGCGGGCACCGAGGACCAGAGCGAGCATCGGGAGGGGAGGGCAGGCACACCTGAGGGGCAAGGTGCGCGGAGGAGAGGTGG
This sequence comes from Myotis lucifugus, assembly GCF_000147115.1. Classification (NCBI taxonomy): domain Eukaryota; kingdom Metazoa; phylum Chordata; class Mammalia; order Chiroptera; family Vespertilionidae; genus Myotis; species Myotis lucifugus. Next base: position 72,080 of record NW_005872056.1, read on the forward strand.
GGAGACGCACCTCACCTGGGGTGTTGGCGCGCGGAGGGGGCGCACCACACCTGAGGGGGGCGCACGGTGCGCTCCGCAGCTTCGCCTAACGACGACCCGCTCCGGAGGACACAGGGCTGCGGATGCTGACTCACGGTCCGCTCCACTGCTGCCACCGCCACCGCGGATTCAAATACGGCCCGCGGCCCGCCCATCGCGCGCCTGTCCCGCCCACGAGTGACGTAGGCCTTCGACGCGCCCCGCCCCGGCCCCGCCCACGAGTGACGCAGACCTTCGACGCGCCCCGCCCCCGGCCCCGCCCACGAGTGACGCAGGCCTTCGGCGCGCCGCCCCGCCCCCGGCCCCGCCCCGGCCCCGCCCCCGGCCCCGCCCCGATTACGCAAACCTTAGAGGGCGCCGCCCCGCCCCCGGCCCCGCCCCGGCCCCGCCCCACGCCGACCCAAGGTGCTGGGAATCATGGCTCTCGCTGCTCTTTGCCGCTGGGCGCTTCCAGCAATGAGCTCCTCTGGTTACTATTTTAATGGTCACTGTTTTTAAATTTTATTTATTTTAATCCTCACCTGAGGATATTTTTTCCATTGGTTTTTAGGGAGAGTGGAAGAGAGAGGGAAAGACAGGGAGAAACATCATGTGAGAGAAAGATTGGTTGCCTCCTACAGGAGCCAAGACCAGGGCCTGGGAAGGGGAGGAGCCTGCAACCAAGGTACATGCCCTTGACCAGAATCCAACCCCAGATCCTTGGGTCCACAGGCAGTCGCTCTATCCACTGAGTCAAACCGGCTAGGGTTGATGGTCACTATTTTTAAATATATTTTTTTTTATTAATTTCAAAGAGGGAGGGACAATAGGAACATCAATGAGAGAGAATTATTGACTGGCTGCCTTTTCCATGTCCCCTACTGGGGATCTAGCCAAAACCCGGGCATGTGCCCTGACCCATAATTGAAGCATAACCTCCTGGTTCATAGGTCAACAGTCACAACTGCAGGACTTAATGGTCACCATTATGATGATGATGATGATGTTAATCCTTACCAGAGGATATTTTTCCATTGATTTTTAGAGAGAGAGAAATATGGATGTGAGAAAGACACATCGACTGGTTGCCTCCTCCTTCGGGCAGGATGGAGCCTGAAACCCAGGTATGTGCCCTTGACCTGGAATCGAACCCGGGGCCCTTCAGTCCATGGGCTGACACTCTATCCACTGAGCCAAACCTGCTAGGGCAATGGTCACTGTTTTAATCTGAAACCTGTTCATATGAAGTGAAAGGCAAAGGAAATGAAATCTGTCAAATGACCTGAGATGATTCCACAAAATCCATTAAATACAGAATAGTCTGGAAACCACACTTATTTTTTTAGTTTACTCTAAATGAATAAATGAATACTTTTAAAATGAATTTTGATTCAGTGCATTTGTAATGATATAACCTGAATGAAACTGTACCCCAGTAGAAAACATCCAGTCTACACCTGTTAGCCCCAAAGCATGTCGGTGGTGGGAGTTCTCAGCAGTGGAAACACTGCCCAGTGAGGGCCCTCCTGGGGCCAGAGGGCAGTTACTTCCATAACTGGGGCAGTATTAGGCCATAATCTTACACGTGATCTCAGGAGGGTGAGCATAGAAGACATGAGGATCACACTGATAGTAGAAGCTCATTATTTTAACAACAGCAACAGAAATGTATTATCTGTAAATGGAGGCAATGTTGATCCTGAACAAAAATTCACCTCTTTACCTCCTGGTAGTTGGTTCAAGAAATATTTAAGTCAATGAAAGTATACACAGCAAGATGGTCAATGACATACTAAAACAGGCTGAGGATGCCCCTTAGGTGTTAGATAATGACTGCAAAAATTACTAGAAATATGTAACTCCAATCTTAAGTCAAACCTGTCCACTGAGGCCCCTTTCAAAGCATAGATGCACCTGGTTCTATATTTCGCTCAGGTGAGCAAAGCCTCACCTATTCAGGGGCAGGAATTTCATTTTCCTAATTAATTTGCTCTTATGCTCAAATTTTACTATTACTACCTTTATATTGGGGAAAAGAAGCTTTCCTTTAAGAACTGTGCTTATCCATAATAAAATTTTGTGCTGCCTAGGCTGGGACTCTTATCAGAGCAGCAGCCGACTCCTGGCCAATAGCCACACCTCCTCAGCCAATTCTGGGACAGAGAGTTTGGAACTTCCAAACAGAAGGCCTTCCCTGAACCTCCCGGTACCAGGACAGAGATGTGTGTGAGGGTCAGCTGAGCAATGCAGAGCACCCTCCGCCGGTCCCAGGTGCCCCACCACTCCGATGTGGCCTGAGGGGGCCTAGGGGACAGCACGGCCCACCACCACCCTCTTAGCTGTCAGTCCATCTTGCTCGTCCCTACATTTTCACCACAGTCCCCACCTGAGCCCCAGGCCTCCATCCAGGCCGTCAGGCAGGTTCCCCCAGCCTGGCTCCAATCACAGGGCTCATCAGTCCACAAACCCTCACTGACTCCTAGCAGCTAGGGAACCACTATAGTCGGCAGCCGTGCCCGCTGCCTTCTGCACTCATCCCTACTCCCTTCCACCCTCGTCATGGCCCCCACCTTCCAGTGCCCTCGCCGTCCCCCCAACTCCCACTTCAATTTCCCTAGAGCCTCCCATTCTCTGCCTTGCCCTGAGGCCTGTGCAGCTGCCCCACCCGAGGGCTCCTCATCAGATCTGCAGCTCCAGCCCCAGGCTGCTGGTGAGGCAGGTTTCCACGACCATGTGCCAGACAGCCAAAGTGACAGATGACCAAAATCACAGGTGGGTTTTCCACCTTATTCCCCAAATGCTACAAGGTAAGTGCTAAGAGAAGTCAGGGAAACCAGAGTCTTGGGCTTACCTGGGATGGACTCGAGGGCACTGCCAGTGGGGTCCAGTGGGTGGGCACGGGCTGAGAGAATGGGCAGAGCAGTGGGGGAGGAGCCGCTGGAACCAGCACTGGACGCCAGGCTGGACGCCACGCTGGAGCTCACGCTGGGAGCAAGCGGGTGAACCACTGTAAACACCGCCAGGTGGTTCTGTGCAGAGACACAAACAAGATGAGCAGACGCACCTGCACCAACTAAAGCAGCATGACCTAGTGCAGTCCCAGACAGACAGAAGCACTGGCTAACTCCACCCCCAAAGCAAAAAGTAATGCAAGTGGACTTGACCCCTAAATGTCTACTTATTTACAATGACCTAGACAAGCAGACTCACTAGCTGCCAATCGCCCAGGGACAGGAACAAATGTATCTAGGACAGTGGTCGGCAAACTGCAGCTCGCGAGCCACAGGTGGCTCTTTGGCCCCTTGAGTGTGGCTCTTCCACAAAATGCCGACTTCTGCGCATGGGCCACGAAGTTTCAATCGCACTGTACGTGCGTGCCCGCACGTGCTATTTTGTGGAAGAGCCACACTCAAGGGGCCAAAGAGCCGCATGTGGCTCGCCAGCTGCAGTTTGCCGACCACTGATCTAGGAAGTCTCATGTAATGAACTACTCTGCAGAAAGCGGTTTTCAAAAGTAGGCATTCAACACTAGAAAACAAACCACCCACAGACAAAGTAGTTGAGAACCAGCCCTCTTCTGAAAACTGATGACATGGTCCCATAACCTCATTACCAAAGAAAAGTAAAAAATGGGGACATTTGCCCTGACCAGTTTGGCTCAGTGGATAGAGCGTCGGCCTGCGGACTGAGGGGTCCCAGGTTCGATTCCAGTCAGGGGCATGTACCTTGGTTGCGGGCGCATCCCCAATGGGGAGTGTGCGGGGGGCAGCTGATTGATGTTTCTCTCTCATCGATGTTTCTGGCTCTCTGTCCCTCTCCCTTCCTCTCTGTAAAGGATCAATAAAATATATTTTTAAAAAAATGGGGACATTCACGTTATCTTTATATGATAGACAACAGATGAAACACAGAGAGCTGGCCCAGTCTTGGATGAAGAGCCTCGAATGTGCAGGGCGCTGTGCACAAGAAAAGCCTGCAGTGAAAATGCCCCGGACAGAGCTGGGAGCCAGCCCACACTGCGTTTATTTATTTCATTTTATTTAAAAAGAAATTTTTTATTTTTATATTATAGTTTACTGTACGGTCAATATTATTTGTATTATTTTCAGGTGTGTAACATATTGGTTAGACAATCATACTAGGTGTACTGGTTAATAATGCGGATTTTGTAATCAAAGAAAACACGATAATTTCAAGAGAAACATCAAAAGTGCTTTATTCAAAGTAATTCCATCGCTAGCTACACATTCCCCCATCTTTCAGGTAATCTGTGGATACAGTCCCAATAGAACTTTTCTGGTTTTGAGGCAAACCATTCAGAGACCCAATTTTCCACTTCTTCGTATGTTTTGAAGTGCTGCTCAGAAAGTGCGTGTGCCATCAATCGGAACAAGGAATAAGCGGTCATCTGAAGGAGCAAGGTCTGGTGAATACAGCGGGTGGGTTAATACTTCCCGGCAAGATCTTTTAACGTGTCTTTAACTGGTTTTGAAGTGTGTGATGGTGCATTATCATGAAGCAAAATTACTTTGCTGTGTCTTCTGGCACATTCTGGTTGTTTTACGATCAAAGCGTGGTTCAAGTTGATTATTTGTTGTCGGTAGCGATCAGTATTAACGGTTTCACCTGGTTTTAGAAGCTCGTAATAGTAGTACACCTCATCTTCCTGATCCCCCCAAACGCAGAGCATTGTCTTCTTTCCGAAGCGATTTGGCCTTGCAGTCGATGTTGATGGTTGACCTGGATCAATCCATGACTTTGTGCATTTGGGATTCTCAAAATAAATCCACTTTTCATCGCCAGTCACAATTTGATGCAAAAAAGACTTTCTTTCATGCCGCTGAAGCAACATTTTACTCATGACTTTTCGGTTTTCCATTTGTCTTTCGTTCAGTTGATGTGGCACCCATTTTCCTTCCTTAAAATCTTTCCCATTGCTTCTAAACGATCGGAAATTGTTTGCTGAGCAACATTTAATCTTTCTGCAAGTTGTTTTTGAGTTTGACACGCATCTTCATCCAATAATGCTTGTAATTGTTGGTCTTCAAACTTTTTTGGTTGACCTGAACGTTCTTTGTCTTTCACAACAAAATCATCACTTTTAAAGCGTTTAAACCAGCATTCACAAGTATCTTGAGATGGAGCATGTTCACCATAAGCTTCCCAAAGTATATGATAACTTCAGC
>NW_005872056.1:78690-79449 GCF_000147115.1 Myotis lucifugus
CTGCTCAGCCAGAAGCCGGGCTCACATCTGGCGAGCGCAGCGGCAGTCGGACATCCCCCGAAGGCTCCTGGACTGCAAAGAGGGCGCAGGCCGGGCTGAGCCCGCCCCCCCCACCCCCCCCCCCCCCCCAGTACACGACTTTTCATGCACCGGGCCTCTAGTTTAAAAATAAAAACTCAAACTGCAGAAGTCTGGAGAGTTGTCCCCCCTACGCTCCCTGAGGTCACCCACAAACAAGTGTTTCTGTCCCTCCAGCCGTGGAGGTGTGACCACAGGCCTCCCTGTAACCCATGGAGGACACTGCAGATGCCCAAATTAAATCCCACACACAGCCTGACCCAGAGCCACCAGCCTGAGGCACACACTGTGACTTCACTTACCCACACAAGTCAAGTCACACTGCAGGAGGACATGCCCCGTGAAAGACATCAGGGACAATTTGTCCTGGAATTTGATGACAACATCCTGTTGGGCCCTTTCACTGAGGCCATGGTAGTTACACATGTACCAGGATGGGCCAAGCATGGGGTCCCTGTCACCAAGGGAATGTGACACACATGGGGAGATGGGGAACCATGCCCATAATAGCTTTGTCTGCCCGGTTTATTTTCTTCTTTCTTATGGTAAAATACACTAACATAAAATTTACCACTTTAACTGTTTTTATGTGCACAATTCAGTGGCACTAAGGACATTCACATTGTTGAGCAACATCTCCACCATCCATCTCCGTAACTTTTCCATCTTCTCAAACTGAAA
>NW_005872056.1:80015-82700 GCF_000147115.1 Myotis lucifugus
TCATCTGTCGATGGGCACTTCGGTTGCTTCCATCTTTTGGCAATTCTGAATCATGCTGCTATGAACATGGATGAACAAACATCTCTTTGAGACACTACTTTCAATTCTTTTGGGTATACAGTATATCCAGAGGTGAAATTGCTCCATCATATGGTAGTTCTATTTTTAATTTTTCAAGGTACTACCATACTGTTTTCTAATGCATAAAAGTTGCAATTTCTCCACATTTTCACCAACACCTCTTATTGTCTGTTTTTGTTTCTTACAGCAGTCATCTTAATGAGTGTGGAATTCATATCTTATTGTGAATGTGTTAGATAGGACAAGGATCTCAATGGACAGTTCTAAATGTTATTTCTTGCTAAATGTTAAAATATAGCACAGTATTTTGCAGATGCAGCAGTAAATAGGATAAGCTGAAGGGGGAACTCAAGACATGACAGTAGCCAACTGCAAAGAAGCAATTAACATGTCATTGACCAAATAATGTAGGTAAGCAATGGCCAAGCCTCCCTTCGAGGAGGCATAGCTTTGGATGTGAATCCTCTCTCCCCTTTACTTGCTGCAAGTAAATAAAACTACCTCGTGACAACCACTTCTTGTTTTTTGTTTTTTAATTCTCTCCTGAGGATATTGGTTTTTAGAGAAAAAGGGGAAAGAGAGAGAAAAACATTGATATGACAAGCACCAATCTGTTGCCTCTCATACGTGCCCCAACCAGAGATTGAACCCGCAACCTTTTGGTATATGAGATGACACTCCAACCAACTGAACCACCCTGCCAGGGCTCACCTCTGTCTTTTTATTTTTATTGACTTTTAGAGGAAGTGAGGGGGGGGGGGGAGAGAACCATCAATGTAAGAGCGTAACATTGATTAGCTGCCTCCTATACGCCCTCTACCAGGGATCAGCCCGCAACCCCAGACATATGCCTTGACCAGGAATCAAACCAGCAACTCTTTGGTGCCCAGGCCAATGCCCAACCAACTGAGCCACACCAGCCAGGGCCTCTTTTTATTTTACTTTTTAAAGATTTTTAATTGATTTTTAGAGAGAAAAGAAGAGAGAGGGAGAGAAACATTGATGTAAGAGCAAAACATCAATCAGCTGCCTCCTGCACATCCCTCATGGGGATCGAGCCCACAACCTGGTCAACCCTTTGGTGCATGGGAGGATGCCCAACCGACTGAGTCACACTGGCCAGGACTCACCTCTTGCTTTTAAATAAGTACCCCAAGTGGTGAACCCCTTGAGTTTGGTAACAGATGTGAATTGTATTTCCCCAATGACCAGTGGTGTTGAGCATCTTTTAATGTGCTTATGAGCTTTTGGTATATCTGCTTTGGAGAAATTTCTATTCAAGTCCTAGACCCATTTTTCAGTTGGAATGTTTTGTTGCTGTTGAGTTGTAGGAGTTCTTGTTAAATTGTGGATGTTAACCCCTTATCAGACACATGATTTGCAAATGTTTTCTCTCATTCCCGTGGGCTGCCTTTTCCTCTGTTGACAGTGTTCTTTGACACAAAAGTTTTTTTGTTTTCCAGCATGTTTGTAATGATTTTAGAGAGAGAGGAAGGGAGAGCAAAGGAGAAACATCCATGTGAGAGAGAAAAATCGATTGGCTACCTCCTACATGCCCCCTATTGGGGACCAAGCAATCCGGGTATGTGCTCAGGCTGGGAATTAAATCGATGACCTTTTGGTGCACGGGATGACACAACTGAGCCACACCGGCCAGGGGACACACAAGTTTTTAATTTTGATGATGTGTGACGTCTATTTTCGCTTTTGTTGCCTGTGCTTTTGGTGTCATATCCAAGAAATCATCACCAACCCCAGTGTCATGAAGCTTTTCTGTCTGCCTGTTTTGAGCGGCAGGCTGGAGGAGAGCCACTTCCACCAACATGAGACACTTGGCCAAGTGGACCTTGGAGTGACTTGGGGCATGTTACAACAGGCTGACGTATTTCAGAGAGAAGGGGGGACAGGAAGAAGTAACCAATGAACTTATAGGTATGTATGCAAAACCCACGGACAGACAATAGTGCGGGAAAGGCCTGGGAGGGGACGGGAGCGGGTGGAGGGGATCAATGGGGGGAAAGGGGGTGACATCTGCAATACTTCCCACAATAAAGATGCATTTTTTAGAAGAGCGTGCATGTTAGCAAGGAAACAAGTGCCCCGAGGTGCTCAGGACGATGACTGCCCAACCACGGGGCTTGCACAGGGTGTGCTCTGGGCCTGGCTGCCCTACACTGGGCCTCTCGGGAGGGGCAAGAGTGAGTCCTGGGCTCGGGCACACCGGGGACAGCGTCTCCGGCCTCTGCAGCCCACACGGATCATCTCCTGGACCACGATGGTGCCTCAATGCTTCTGCGTCAAGTTCTCCACCACATGCAGCCTGGTAAGGAGGCTTCTGAGGAGGAGTAGGTCAGCAAGGAAGACGGGAAGGGGGGAGGGGCACACAAGCAGGAAATTGAACTGCCTCGGTTTATCACGCAAACTCCGGCAGAGAGCACTTCGGCCTCCCCACTCCCAGCAAATGGCCTATCCCCATAATCAAAATCAATATGATTGCTTGTATACATAGGGGTGGTGGTTACCCTGGTACTTGTTCTTTTGCTTGTTTGTATGTTGTTGTGCTCCTGGGGGGGCAGCCCCGCCATAACCATCAACACTATCCTC
>NW_005872056.1:82800-104512 GCF_000147115.1 Myotis lucifugus
GAGGCCCAGAAACAAGAGCCACGGTCAGGGCTGGTAACACAGGGACAGTGGGACCATGGACCTGCAGGTGACACAGAGGAGATGGGAGGGGTCCCAGGGATGTAGTAGACCAGCCCCCATGTGCAGGGAAGGGGTCCCCAGGGCAGCTGCCTGTCCGAGAGCACTATGCCGCCTCAGCGTAGCCTCCAGCCTTTCTACCTGAGCAGGAATCTGGGGGCAGGGAGTGGGGGGTGGGAGTAGGTCTCAGGGGGGGAGGGGTGGGAAGGCTGGCAACACTAACCTAGCCTAGGGACCCTTGCAGCTGGCCCTTTAATCCTGCCACCCTGGCGCTCGCTGCCCCTGGAGCCAGGCTTTGGGACGGAGTGGACGGGGTCTCTGAGCACAGGCAAGAGCTGGCTTGCAGATGAACGTGGCCAGTTTACTCAGCGCCGAGTGGGGCAGGTGCCACCATGTGAGACACAGCAGCTGGTGGGGCAGTGCGACCCCCAGGGCGGCTCACACACTGGGACCGCCCACCCTTTCCGGGGGCTGCTGGGCCCTGACTGGCATGGGGGTCCCTCGTGGTACGACTTGGCGAGTCGGCCCTCCGGCTCCTCTCCAGGCCCTCCTCCCGCAGCTCTGAGACAGGCAATGTGCCCACTGGCCGCCTTATTCCTCACATGTCATGTTTCAGGTTCTTAATGAACATCCCGTCAACTTTCATCTCTTAAGGAAAAACCATCACAAAATAACCAAGTTGCATTTTTCCTTTCAAAGGGAAGGAGAGGTGCTGTCAGGTAGGAACTTAAAGATCCCCAGACAGTGTCGGCCGGTGAAGTCCTGCCGGAGGTGAGCTCCTGCTGCCTGCCCCCCTCGCCCAGGCCTTCCGGATGTTTTCAGCTCTGCTGGTTACAGGGACGGATAAAAACAAGTGTTCTGCCCTAACCGGTTTGGCTCAGTGGATAGAGCATCGGCCTGCAGACTGAAAGGTCCCAGGTTCGATTCCGGTCAAGGGCATGTACCTTGGTTGAGGGCACATGCCCAGTAGGGGATGTGCAGGAGGCAGCTGATGGATGTTTCCCTCTCATCGATGTTTCTAACTCTCTATCCCTCTCCCTTCCTCTCTGTAAAAAATCAATAAAATATACATTAAAAAAAACACAAAAAAACAAGTGTTCTGAGTCCTTAGGGCACCGGTTTTGAAAAAAAGAAAAAAAAGGTTTCTCCAGACAGACTAGGTTTGAACAAGCCTGAAAGCTGGGCTGGGCAGAACAGAGAGCAAGGTCCCAACTTTGCTGAAGCCTCGGGACAGGGGGCTCCGCTGGAAGCTCCCCCTCAGCCTCACCGAGGAGGGGAAACAGTGAGCAACACCTCGAAGAACATCCTGACCATCATCTCAGGATGTGACAATAAGCTGTGGCCTGGAGCAGCGGTCGCCATCCGGTGGTCCGTGAGGTCCCAAAGGTTGGCGACCTCTGACCTAGAGAGACCAAGCCATGATCCTGGATGCTGTCTGGGCTGAATTGTGTCCCCAGACCCTCCTATGTTCGAGTCCTGACCCCAGAACCCCGAGTGTGATGTTACCTGGACACGGGATCTTTAGCGCCCTGGGAATCGAGTTAAATTAGGTGGGTCCTCATCACTGTGACTGGTGTCTTTATAAAAAGGGGAGATTTAGAGACAGACCACAGGCACAGGGGAGATGCTGCGAGGAGACAGGGAGAAGCAGTGTCCTTGACCCCAGGACCCACTTCTGTTTCAGCTCCATCTGCGGTGCTTTGTTACAGCGGCCCCAGGACACTGATCAGAGCAGCTACTGGTCTCGTCTTACTTCCCCGAGTGGGAAACTTTCAAAGGTTTGGGTCTTATAATTTCCAAGGTACAGGCAGACCTTGTTTTATTGGGCTTTGCAGATGTTGGCCCCCGGCTTTTTTTTTTTTTTTTTTTTTTTTTTTTTTACAAACTGAAGGCAAAACCCTCCAGCCAGAAGAAGATTACAACTCACCTAACTGACATACTCGCTTTATTGCAGTGGTCTGGGAGCCAAACCACAATTTCTCCAAGGTCTGCCTACACGATGCAATTTTTTAAACATTAAAACAAAGAACGCATGGAACAGACAACTTTAAGAAGATAATGAAAAACACAGTTAAACGCCCTGGCTGGGTAGCTCAGCTGGTTAGAGCATCATCCCGATACCAGGTTGCAGGTTTGATCCCCAGTCAGGGCACAAACAAAAGATGAGTGAATGCATAAATAAGTGGAACAACAAATTGATGTTTCCCTCTCTCTCTCTCTCTCTCACTCTCTCTCTCTCTTTCTCTCTTGCTCTTTCTGTCTCACACAATCTCTCTCATCAATAAACTAAGTAAATACGTAGTTAAATTACACGTGAACATTAACCGGCCACTTTGTGCCAGGAGTGAGCATGACCAAGTTAGGAAGCCATAACCCAGGCCTGCTGTCCCGCGACCACAGGATGATGGGAATCCCGCCTCAGGAAAATGGTACCTGCTTACTGTCGTGCTCACTGGCTTTCTGGCTGCCGTCAGCAGGTGAGTCCCTCCACTTTGCCTGCAACAGAAAAAAGAAAACATAGTTGATTAAAAATAAAAACACACAGAGACCCAAGCTTTGACAAGTACTAAAGTCTCATAACATAGAGAAAGCATTCAGATCTGCTAGCTCTGCATCGGTCCTCCTGGATTACATTTCTTACACCTGGACTTTGACCTTTGACCTCCAGGCTAGGCTGTGTGAAGGTAGCATGTAGCTCCATGCACCCTGAACCCACAACGGGGACAAACCCCAGACAAGCCTTTCACTACAGGGGTCCCCTTTGAGAGCTGGGGAGTTTTGGAAAGACTGACACCTGAAGCCAAGAATGACTTAGAGCAATTTCCTCCCCACCCCTGTGCAGGTGGCCCCTCCCCTACCCTTCCAGAACACCACCTCTTTCTTTTGTTCTTTTTTTGTTAATCCTCACCAGAGGATATTTTTCCATTGATTTTTAGAGAGAATGGAAGGAAGGGGAGAGGCAGAGAGAAACATTGATATCAGAGAGACATGTCGATTGGTTGCCTCTTGCACGCCTGGCCGGGGAACCTGCAACCAAGGTACATGCTCTTGATTGGAATCGAACCTGGTACCCTTCAGTCCATAGGCCGACACTCTGTCCACCGAGCCAAACCGGCTAGGGTGAGGAGACTGGGTATCAAGCCTGCAACCCGGCATGTGCTCTGACTGGGAATTGAACCAGTAACCTCTTGGTGCAAGGGCCAACACTCAACCACTCAGCCATACCGGCTGGGCTCAAATCATTTTAATGAACACTTCTTAGAGGATTTTAGCTTCTTCCTCATTTTTCACTCCCAGCCCTCGGGTCTATGTGAATTGTCTCATGGAAAGACAACCAGTTGTCATGGAAAGACAACAGGGCTGAGTCCAGCTAGAGAGATGGTGGCTGCATGCTGTGAATGCACAAGATGCCACTCTTGTCCGGCTGGTGTGGCCCAGTGGTTGAGCGTTGACCTATGCACCAGGAGGTCACGATTGGATTCCTGGTCAGGGCACATGCCGGGGTTGCGGGTTTGATCCCCAGCCGATCAATGATTCTCTCTCATCACTAATGTTTCTATTGCTCCCTCTCTGAAATCAATAAAAATATACATATAAAAAAAAGATGCCACTGTTCACTTTGAAATGATTAAATTTGCATATGTGAGTCTCTCCCAATGTAACCAAAGACCTGTGAGGTGGCAAATCCAGGTGCAGCCCTTCCTACCCTTCCTAAGTGCTGGAGGGGCTCCCAGAACCCGGACCCTCAGTGCGGGCCTGACCCAGGGAGACCCTCAGTGCGAGGCCTGACCCAGGGAGACCCTCAGTGCGAGGCCTGATCCAGGGGGACCCTCAGTGCGGGCCTGACCCAGGGAGACCCTCAGTGCGAGGCCTGACCCAGGGAGACCCTCAGTGCGAGGCCTGACCCAGGGGGACCCTCAGTGCGAGGCCTGACCCAGGGGGACCCTAAGTGCAGGCCTGGCCCAGGGGGACCCTCAGTGCGGGCCTGACCCAGGGAGGAGGATGGGCTCGCCTGCAAGAGCAGCCCAGCTCGCTGCCAAACTGAAGGAATTCAGCCTCATCTGCAGTCAGATGCCACTTTCTTGGTGACTCCAACAGGACAAATGGAAACGCTCATGCACCCACGTCACCGAGCTTGCCTGAGGAAGAGGGTCCTCTCTGCCCCCTCAAAACACCCGGCGTGAGGGAACACATAGGAGGCCACGGCCTTGGCAGTGAGGACGGGACACCAGGTCTGAACCCTGTCCCCACCATCGTACTCTGTCCTCAGCGACATGGAGGTCCTAACCCAGGAGGGCCATCAGCTCCCAGAAGTGACCCCCCATCTCTCACTGCCCCGCAAACCTCTAGGACCACGCTGACTGAGACCCGGGGGTGCTCAGGGTCAGGGACCTGCCCACGCCCGCCCTCAGCCGGCACCTCCCCTCCCAGGGGGCAGACAGCCCTGAGAGGACCCTGCTGGCTGTGGGCCCTTCCTTTACGGTCAGCCCAAGACCGTGCATGCACGTGCGGGCAATATGCGAGCGCCTGGCAAACGGCAATCCTCTAGCGCAGCGGTTCTCAACCTGTGGGTCTCGACCCCTTTGGCGGTCGAACGATCTTTTCACAGGGGTCGCCTAAGACCATCCTGCATATCAGATATTTACATGACGACTCATAACAGTAGCAACATTACAGTTATGAAGTAGCAACGAAAATAATTTTATGGTTGGGTCACAACATGAGGAACTGTATTAAAGGGCCAGAAGGTTGAGAACCACTGCGCTAGCGTCTTCTAGGAGCTGCCAACCCAAAAGCAGATTGTCTTCAACCGCGTTACTCAGGAAGCACAACCATCTGCCCCTTACAATTTGATTAGAAACCAAAGGACAGAGTCAGCCGCCCACCAGGCAGCCCCCTCGGGGCGCCACCACTCACGTTTCCAGGTGGGCCGCTGCTGGCCGTGGAGCCGCTGGTGGGCGTGAGGTCTCGGCAGCCCCAGTCGGTGGCCATTCCCAGGTTCTCTGGGGAAAGGGAGAGCAGGCTGTGAGCGGCTGCTGGCTTCGCAGGGTCATGGGCTAAAGGATCCCCTGCAATTAGGGAAAGAGCCTGCACTGGCCTCTGAGAGGGCGTCTGAAACACCTGGGAGCTGCCAGGGCGACAGGACCCTTCAGTCTTCGGTGTGAGACGTGAGTGATTTGAGCATCAGAAAACACTGTGAAATTCAGCAAGAACAGCCACCCTCCCCACCCCAAGAACAAGCAGAAAGTAAACGGGAGCTGGCCACTAGACACACACCTGGATCCCAACTCGCAGGCGTTTAGGAGGAAGCCGAGGAACACCAAGGGGGAGGGCCGGTCTGCGTGCACCCGTCGCAGAGGCTCGTTTCTGCCTTTGGGAACATTCTATGGGCCCATCTGGCCTTCAAAACTAGCCTCAACCCACACAAACCCGTGCCAGTGCCCAGCCACTGTACTCAGGAGCCCGGACACCTGGAGGCAGGGCCCAGCCTGCAACAGCTCCCACCCTAGGAACCCCAAAGGCATGTGGGGCCTCCCACCTGCTCCCCCATCGAGAGCCTGCTCAGGATGAACAGAGTCTATGAGTCTGTGCGCTGTCTCCCCTGATGGGCTTACGGCAGCGGCTAAGCCGGAGCCCACTGGGCGTCTGTACTTACTTTCCACATGTGCGAAGGCACAGAAAGGACCCCGAGGGCAGTAGCCGGTTTGGCGCATGTCGTTGCACTTTGTGGATTTGTAGATCTAGGAACAAACATAACATAAAGTGGAGACTCGATTGGAAATGGGTTTCCGTGGGCAGCCCAGAGAGGATGCACCACAACATAGGGAACTAAGCTCCCAATCGCAACGGGAGTCTTCGGAAGAGAGGGGTGTGGGCGTGGCCCCCTCCCTGAAGGCCCGCAGTCCCAGATCCCCTCCTCCGCACAGGGCCAGACAGTCCGGGGACGAGGGCCTGGAGCACCTGTCCTTAAAGCCACACACTCAGTTTCTCCACGTGGCGTTTTCTGAAAGATGCACCTGCTTCAGTGCCTGGTACACAGCAGGTGCATTTCAAGAAACGCCTATTAAATGAACACGTGTCCACCCCGTGACCAGACCCACTTGGGTCGAAGATACTCTCGTGCTGTCAACAACACCGGGGTCTGGCCCTGCAGCACACGGGACCCAGGAGGAGCAGACCAGCCTCAGGGCTGCAGATGCGCCTTGTGGGCGTTGCCACGGCAGAATCTCTGCACTCCTGCCCAGACCCCACACCGACACCACACCACCCTCCTTCCTTCCCCACCGCTCAGTCCCCTTGACTCAACGGTCTGCTAGGCAACCACGCCAACAAAAACAATTTCAAAGGGTCTCAAATTCACTAAAAACATCAGGAAGCTACATGTCATTGTATGTGCATTTTAAAGCACAGCACTTTCAGGAAACAAAATGCAATCACCACCCTTTGGATGGGTCCCCACCCCTTCCTGCAGCCCAGGGAGCCTCAGGTGGCACAGTCACGCGCTCCCTCACTCTGGCGCCTGCTTTCACGCCCAGGGCAGCCTCTAGTGCACACAGCACTAGGCTTGCTGGTGCTCAGTGACCCCTGAGGGAAGGTCATGCTAACTATTCTGAGTTTTGTCTTGCTTAAGCGTCAACAAATGTAATGTATGCACCAAGGCGTGTGTGTAAAAACAGATGGCACAGCCCAGAGCTAACACGATATGTGACACAGGACATCACACGTCGATCGCTGTGGCTGCAACTCCACAGGCAGCCTGAAATAAAACCAGGTGCAAATGCCCCAAGGGTGCCACTGGTTCACTCATTTTCTTCTTGATTAAGTCACAGCATTAAGAGTAAACACAGTTAAGTAAAAATTCACTGGTGTCCACGGGTTTTCAGTCCCAATTCTGCACCTACATGAGCCATATAAAAAGAAGAGAATGAGCCCTGCCCAGTTTGGCTCAGTGGATAGAGCGTCGGCCTTTGGACTGAAGGGTCCCAGGTTCGACTCCGGTCAAGGGCATGTACCTTGGTTGCGGGCACATCCACAGTAGGAGGTGTGCAGGATGCAGCTGATCGATGTTTCTCTCTCATCGATGTTTCTAACTCTCTATCCCTCTCCCTTCTCTCTGTAAAAAATCAATTAAATATATTTTAAAAAAGAAAAAAAGAGCATGAGCCCTGGCCAGTGTAGCTCTGTGGTTGGAGCATCGGTCCGTGCACCAAAGGGTCGTGGGTTTGATTCCCGGTCAGGGGCATGTACCTGGATTGCAGGTTCAGTTCCTGGCCCTGGGCAAAGGTGGCAGACAACTAATCAATGTGTCTTTCTCACATCAATGTTTCTCTCTCTCTCCCTCTCTCCTCTCTATTTAAATCAACTGAAAAATGTCCTTGGGTGAGGATTAACAAAACAAAACAAAACAAAACAAAAAAAAGAAGAGCATGAGTCAGGGAAATAGGTAAGAACCATGAGTGCTGAGCCACAGAAATGAATGGGGCAGTCGTGACCTCAGGGTGAGAGCCAGAGGTGAGGTGAGACTTTTTATTCAAACACTTCTGGTGTGAACAAGCACAGCATTTTTTCTGAGGAGTTTTCAAAACTCCAATGAAGAAATGATCATGTGACTAGAAGAGGAGAAAATAAAAACTTGAGACCGGCTGTGGTGGGGCCTGAAATGCAGGTCTAGGCTTGAGAGAGGAGGCCCGGAGGTGAAGGCTGGACTTTTATCCAAGTTCACACAAGCCCGATGCCTGCGTGCTCAGCACCAGCTGAGTGCCTTCCTCCCAGCGCCCGAGGCAGCCATTTGCCCGAGGAGGACAACTCACTCCTGACCAGGCTGTGCAGGCCCCTGGCAGCCCTCCTCCGCCACCCACTGGCCCTGCCTCCCCTCTAGCCCCGTGGAGTTCAGCACATGAGCCCACCCCTCAGTTCACAGGGATCAGCACACACACTACCACCCCTGTGGGTGGACATCCACCCTCTCACCCTCGACCCCTCCTGCAGCCCAGCCCTGGCCCCCACCCTCCTTGGGCCCGTGCTCTCCTGCGAACTCAGGCTCTGAAGGGGGCTTGTTGGCTTAGTCGCTTTGAACACAAATCCACGTGAGCTCTGGCTAGCTGAGCAGGCTCTGGGGGGTCACACCCTGCACGATACAAAGGAAGGACTGACCTTGACCAACTCCTGGGAGGGGACCTCGGTGCCCCTCAAACGTCTTGCCCGGTAAGTGTCTATTTGCCTGGCCTTGGCCACCCTGGATAATGACGATGTGACCTACGGCGGGGGCCCTGGACCCCACGGCATCAACTCGACCCAGGTCAGCTACGTCTCCACAGTCGACTCCCAACAAAAACCCCAGACACCAAGGCTCAGGTGACTTCCTGGTTGGCAACACTCTGCTGACCCCAAAGGCACTGGGAGAAGTGAGTGCCGTCCGTCATTCCCTGGGAGAGGACAGCTGGAAGCTCACACCGGGCCTCCCCAGGCCCTGCCCCCCGGGGACCCTGCCCCTTGCTGACTTCACGCTGTACCCTTACAGAGTAACGAGCCCTAACTGCGGACCTAATGGCTTTGCTGAGCCCTGTGAGTCTCTCTAGAACAGTGGTTCTCAACCTTCCTAATGCTGCGACCTTTTAATACAGTTCCTCATGTTGTGGTGACCCCCCAACCATAAAATTTTTTTCGTTGCTACTTCATAACTGTAATTTTGCTACTGTTATGAATCGTCATGTAAATATCTGATATGCAGGATGTGTTTTCTGATGGTCTCGACCCACAGGTTGAGAACTGCTGCTCTAGGGGGACCCCCCAAACATAGCAAGGAGCCACCAGACCCACCCTCTCCAGGCTATGAGTTACGCTGACCGGCTAGCTGGAGCCCCGCCTCCTGCTCGTACCTCAGGGTGGAACTGCTGCTCCGTGCGTGAATGGCAGTACTGACAGCTGTCCCCACTGTCACACCTCGAGGGCTCACCCCACTCATCGCCGTGCTTCACGCTGGGGCACGGAGTGGACCTGGGCGACAGGGGGAGTCACAGGAGGGTCTAGAGGAGACCAGCTTTCTGCGTGCCGGGGGTGCTGGTCTACCGGCCTGCCGCCGGGCTCGCCTCTCAGGACGGTGCACCCACAGGCACACGGCCCTGCAAGGACCGGCCTCTTTCCCTCTGAGGACAGGCAAGCACAGGGTGAGTGCCATCTGGACCCAGACAGTACTCAGGAGCCCCGGGGTTATTTTCCACAGAAACTAAAGGGAGTCTATGTTGGGGCTCCCCACACTGGCGTGAGCAGCATCTTGGAGAAGCGGCCGGACCTCCCGAAGCCAGGAAGCGGAGAGCCCATCTTTTCTCGAGGTTGTTTCAGAATTGGATGTGAGGCCCTGGCCGCTTGGCTCAGTGGATAGAGCATCAGCCTGCGGACTGAAGAGTCCCAGGTCGGATTCCGGCCAAGGGCACATGCCTGGGTTGCAGGCTCGATCCCCAGTAGGGGGCGTGCAGGAGGCAGCCGATCAATGATTCTCTCTCGTCATTGATGTTTCTATCTCTCTCTCCCTCTCCCTTCCTCTCTGAAATCAATAAAGAAATTTTAAAAAATTGGATGTGAGACTTTTCCCGCCTACACTATGAAAAGTCTAACCGAAATCCTCCCTTTGTCGTGTACTTGGCAGCATTATTGTAACTTGTTTGGTTTCATAGAAAAAATACCACCAGTGGTAAGTAAGACTTTTTGTTTTCTTGGTTTTTTTAATCTTTATTTTCTAACCCTTCCATACGCAGTAAACTCACTTTACCTTCTTCAGCTAATATTTGGTCACTAATACTTGGAGCCGACTAAGTTAGGCTCTGCTCCCTGACTGTGAAATGACTCCGAGGAAGAACAATGACAGGTACCCAACTCTCCACGGAGACAGCGGGTCCCCAGGCAAGGGAGGTGGCAGCAGGTAAGCAGAGGGGCTCTTTGCTCAAAGGAAAAGCGGGACAGGAAGCTCAGGGCCTGGAGGAGGCAGGAGGCAAAGGCCCAGGGGCCTGTGGGCACGGGCTCACCGGTACTGGAACCTCCGGGGGTTCCGCCGCCTGTCCCTGCTGTTGTGGTAGTGGGGACACGCATAGCCCTGGCGGCAGAGGCGTGGCGGCTTCGGGCACTGCTCGGTCTTGTAGCTGCCCAGCACGAAGTTGGTGTCTGAAAAACAGGAGTCCACATGTAAACGAATACACGCATGCTCACAGCACATGTGCTCGTAGCAGCCCTAGTCACACAGCCCAAAGGATGCACACCCAAGTGTCCGTCCACAGAGGAAGGAAGAAACACAGTGTGCTCCATCCGTCCAGAGGCATAGTATTCGGCCATGAAAAGGAATGAAGCACAGACACAAGCTACAGTGTGGGTGAACCTCAAACACATGATGCTCAGTGCAAGAGGCTACACACAAAAGACCACGTATGTGTGATTGCTCTTATAGGGAATGTGGAGAACAGGCAACTCCACAGACAGAAGGTAGACGAGTGGTTGCCGGGCTGGGGGAGGGGAGGGGGGGAGTGACTTATGATGGCTATGGGGCTGCTGTGGGGAAGCCAGACAGAGTGTGGAACCAGAGAAAGGTGGTGGTTGCACATTTGAATATACCACAAACCACTGAAACGCACACTTTAAAAGGTTCACTTTAGCCCTGGCATAAACAATGGGCTCTGGGTGATCATGCGTTGACACAGGTTCAAGACTGTACCCAGCGTCCCTCTGTGGTGGGGACATGGGCATGTGGGGGCACAGGGCTCTCTGTACTTTCCACTCATGTCAAACCTAAAACTCCTCTAAAACCTAAAGTCTATGTTTTAAATGATTAACTTCATGTATCTGGATTTTATCTCCAAAGCAAAAACACACAGAAAGCCACCAGGGTCATTTAAAAGCAGTAACCAGCCCTAGCTGGTTTGGCTCAGTGGATAGAGCGTCGGCCTGCGGACTGAAGGGTTCAATTCTGGTCAAGGGCACATGCCCGGGTTGCGGGCTCAGTCCCCAGTGGGGGGATGGGGGGCATGCAGGAGGCAGCGGATCAATGATTCTCTCTCATCATTGATGTTTCTATCTCTCTCTCTCCCTTCTTCTCTAAAATCAATAAAATATATTTTTTTAAAAAAGCAGTAACCAATGAGGGGATTCCTAAAACTCCTATCCTCTCTTGGGCTGGTTAATAACTGACACCTTATTACATATGCTGGGTTTTATTTCAATTACAGCTGACATTCAATATTATTTCATACTAGTGTACAGCACGGTGGTTAGGCATTTACACAATTTGCGAGTGATCCCCCTGATAAGTCTAGTACCCACCTGACAGCAGACATAGTTATAATATTGACCATATTCCCTATGCTGTACTTTACATCCACGTGACTATTTTGAAACTACCAATTTACTTATTAATATGCTGTTGTTTTTAAATACATCTGCTCGGTGGGCTAAGCACTAGTAGCTGAGGAACCAGCAGGAGGGAGGGAGGGGGGTGGGAGGAGCGAGTGCAGGTGAGAGCAGCAACGCTATGCACAGGGTACGTTTACATGACCATATCATCCGTCCAGGCCACATTCAGCTTCAGATTGCTTCTTACATGACAAGTGATGCTAGCCACACAGCAGGGCATAGAGACAACCAAAGGGGTTTGGGCAACAAGAAAGCTGACTTTAAGAAAATAAAAATTGTAAGACATTTATTCACAAGTATTGACTGAGTGCCTGGGACAGATACGAGGTCCTGTGCCAAGTGGCATGAAACACACATAAATGAACTGCATGACAAGAACCGTGAGACACGGAGGCTCACAGGTGTCCTTCAGTAGGTGAATGGTAAATAAACCACAGTCCATCCACACAAGGGAATATTATTCAGTGACAAAAGAAATGAGTTATCAAGCAATGAAAAGACAGGAAGGAACCTTGAATTCATATTACTAAGTGAAAGAAGCCGATCTGAAAAGGCCAAACCTGGATGATTCTGGAAAAGGCAAAACTACCGGAGACAAAACAATGGAGTAAAGATCAGTGGTCGTCCGGCCGGTGTGGCTCAGTGGTTGAGTGTCGACCTATGAACCAGGAGGTCACGGTTCAATTCCAGGTCAGGGCACAGTCCCCAGTAGGGTGTGTGCAGGAGACAGCCAATCAATGATTCTCTCTCTCTCTCTCTCTCTCCCTCTCCCTTCCATAAAATACATTTTTTTTTTTTCAAAAAATATATTTTATTGATTTTTTACAGAGAGGAAGGGAGAGGGATTGAGAGTTAGAAACATCGATGAGGAGCTCCAGTGGCGCAATCGGTTAGCGCGCGGTACTTATAAGAAACATCGATGAGAGAGAAACATCAATCAGCTGCCTCTTGCACACTCCCTACTGGGGATGTGCCCGAAACCAAGGTACATGCCCTTGACCAGAATCAAACCCGGGACCCTTGAGTCCACAGGCCGACGCTCTATCCACTGAGCCAAACCAGTCAGGGAGCATAAAATACATTTTTAAAAAGAGAAAGGCTCAGTGGTCTCCAGGGGGTGGGGGGACAGAGGGACGACTAGGCTGACAGAGAATGTTTAGGACCGTGATACCACTCTGTGGGATGCCACATGAATAGATACACATCATTATACATTTGTCCAAATCCAGAGAATGGACAGCACCAGGGCTAACCCTATAGTAAACTGTGGAGATTAATAATAATGTATCACTCTTGGTTCATTAACTGTAATAAATGTACATAATGCAAGATGTTCAAACTGAGGGAACCTGGGAGGGGGACATGGAAACTCTGTACTATCCGTGCAAGTGCAAATTTTCTGTAAACCGAAAACTTCCCTAAAAAATAAAATCTACGGCCCGAGCTGTTTGGCTCAGTGGATAGAGCATTGGCCTGGGGACTGAAAGGTCCCAGGTTCGATTCCAGTCAAGGGCAGATGCCTGGGTTGTGGGCTCGATCCCCAGTAGGGGGCGTGCAGGAGGCAGCTAAGCCATGATTCTCTCTCATCATCGATGTTTCTATCTCTCCCTCTCCCTCTCTGAAATCAATAAAAATATATTAAAAATAAATAAAAAATTAAAATAAAATGAAATCTGCTAATTAACAATCTAAACCACCACCTATGGGTGAAGAACAAAAACATAGAAAGACAGTGTGCAATGGCTCTTCTGAAGAGGAAGGTGGTTTCAGCGCCACTGGTGGTGTCTAGCCCAGCGGTCGCCAACCTTTCGGGCCTCACGGATCACCAGTGGCCCTCGGACCGCAGGTTGGCGACCGCTGGTCTCGAGCACTTGGAAAACGGAAGCCAGAGCACCTGAACCAGACAGACTCCTGACCCAAACCCAGGCGCAGGCACCAAGGTTACTCCGTAGGGCCCTGGGAAGCTTCGGGCCAGCCTGCCATCCCCTCCTCCCACTGTCCTTCCTCAAGCTCAGCCCCTGATGGTGCTGGGGACGGTCGCCCACACCTGCGCTGTGACCCAGAGCACCGGCTTCAGCAGGTAGAAGTCAGGGATTTTCCGATCAGGGAGGCCTACCAGCTGGGAAACAAGAAATGGAACGTTCTCAAAGGCGTTTTCCAGAAAAACAGAACAATCCCCAGTGAAGCACTTATCCTGGATGCTAGGAAGCGGGGAGCTGTGGGCACACAGCGTTTCCCGGGGGGAGATCTGCCCCCAGCAGTGACATCACAACATGGGGAGGACCTCAACAGCACAGGCGGTCGCCCTGAAACTTGGAGTAGGGTCCCTGGGCCCCCTCCACATCCCAGACGAGGCCATGGTCCTCAGTGCTGGTTCAGCTGGGGGCCCAGTCCCGAGTCCTCGGTGCTGGTCACACAGGTGCCACACAGAGTGCCAGGGCCAGAGCGGGGGAGCAGGAGGTGGGAGGGGAATCCGGAAAGGCCTGTGCCATCACCTTTACTAATTCACCCCTGGAACCGCAGCCCCAGCACAGACATTCTGTGAGCAGAGGAACTCACTGCTCACGGACTACAGTCCCGCAGCGTGGTTCATGCATGTGAGAGTCAGTGAAGGAAGTTGGGGGAGACACAGCGTTACTTAGAGGCGTTTTCTTAAACCCTCACTGCTCTTTGGGATGCTCCCGAACAGGCAAATCCAAGGAGACAGAACGCAGACCAGTGGGGGTCAGGGACCAGGGAGGGACTGCTTAATGGGGACCGGGTTTCCGTCCAGGTGATGGAATGTTCTGGAATTAGAGAGTGTTGGTCGCACAACATTGGGAATGGACTAAATGCCACTGAATCGTTCACTTTAAAGTGGTTAAAATGACAAATTTATGTGATGTGTATTTTACCACAAAAAAAAGATTTCACTGCCCATCGCCATCATCTGTGGAGGCTGCCAGGGGTAGGGCCCCACAGTCCCAAGGGATACGGCCATAGTTCAAACAAACCCCAGGGACCTAAGGCTGCTGATCTGAGGGCCACGCAGAGGCCCACAGGGCAGGGCAGGCAGCGCCATGAACAGCAACCCAGTTCTGGGAGGGCCCATGTGGGAAGGAGCTGTGCCAGCTGTGCACCCTCCCCCCAGAGAAGCCGTGGTGTGAAGTGGCCGGGGGGCCAGATGCCTGGGTTCAGACCCCCTCAGTCCCCACACCCCCCAGGACCGAGGGTAAAGTACTCGACTCAATGAGTCCCAGTTTCCCCATCTGATCGACCAACGAGGGCAATGAGGTCCACTGCGGAGGTCACTTTACAAAGAGTGCTCAGGGCTCCCCTGCCCACCCTCAGTGGCGGCCATGGGGTTACCTTGCCACCGGGGGTCCTCGCCCAGGATCTTCTCGATCATGGCCTGGCTGGCTAAGACCCCAGGCTGCAGATCAGGGATGCCATCCCCACCGCCGAGCTGGCCGTTCTGCAAGGCTTCCTGGGCCTGCAGCTCCCTGCGACCAAACAACACAGCGATTACGGCTCTGGAGTGTGTCCAAGCCCTTCCCGAAGGTGAGAGACTCACTCGGTTCTACCACTTTAAGGAGCCCCCATATGTCCCCGGAGAGGCTGGCGGCCTGGGGGGTTCAGGACAGTATCCTGCGTCCCTCGGGCACCCCCCTGTCCTGGGACAACGGTCTTGACCCAAATCCTAATGACTTGAGAGCTGGGTGGTGTTTCATAAGGATTCGCTCATCGCCCTCACCCCCTAGGGAGCTCCATGTTGCATGAGTCAGAAGGAAGGAAACTTTTTAGAATAAAATCAAAGCCCAGGAAAAGAGCTGCTTAGGACCAGTGATGCCTGAAACTCTGGGGAAGTGAGCTGGTTCCCCGCCTGCCCGGGGCGGGACGCCCACTCACCGGATGTCACACACCGGGGGCCGCAGGTCCAGGGGGCCGTGGGCGAAGGCGCAGTGCGGCCCGTTCTTCACGCAGTGGCCCCGGGCGTCGGTCTCGTGGATGCACGTGCCCGTCTTGTAGTAGCGCAGGTGGTACTTGCGCTCGGTGTCGCCGGTTGTCCCGGTGCAGGTACGGACACCTGGGGAGCAGAGGGGGGACACAGGGCCATCTGGGCCTTAGGGCCTGGGGACAACCTCAGCGCCAACCTGCTCCACTTCTGGCTCTTTCATTCTTTCCCTCAGCTATCTGCTCTCCCCGAAGGATTGACATCACTGCACGGACCACTTGCCCCTGATCTGGAAGCCTTGCCCAAGGCACTCAGACCCTCCCCCCCCGCCACATCCCTCAGTTACACGTGGTAGAACACACAACACCGAGTTTCCCTGAAAACCATCCTGGATAATTTCTTGAACAAAGTGTGGAAAAATAAAGTTCACTTCCAGGCCTCAGCCACGACACTCATGTTTCCTGACAAGCGTTACCAAATAGAGTGGGTGGCTGCTCCCATCCCCCATCCAGACACCTGAGGGAGGGAGGGACGGAGTCTGGGGAGAAACATGGGAGCCGGGCCATGGCTGGAGGAGGACGCTGGTGGGAGACAGGCCAGGAGAGAAGCGAATGGGGATGGAGGGACGAGAGGGGCAGTCACACAGGCCAGGGGCGGCTGTGCGCCGCTTGCTCCCTGAGAGAGTCACACGGTCTCAGGCTGCCGAGCAGTGACCCGGTCCCACGCTGCAGGGAGGCAGCAGCTGCAGACGTGGCTGAGAAGGGTTCAGTCCATGTGCAACATGGGGACTGCGCCTGCCGCGAGGTGGGTCCCCCAGACAAGGCACCCGGCAGGAGGGGAAGAGAGACACCAGGGATGCTTGTGGCAATGACCCCTTGAGCAGCCTGAGAGTCGAGGCAGGGCCAGTTGCTACAAGTCCCCAAACCCAAGGACAGTGAGGCTTGGGAAAGGCCCACTGCCACCTTGCTGTCTGACAGGCTGCGGACTTGGACCTGGATGCTGGGGGGCCCTGTGGGCATGGCTCCCCACACAGAGCACAGATGGGTGGCGCTTTGCCACCTTACAGGACCCAAAAGTAAAGTAACAAACGACTTAGTGACCATCCATTCTAAACCCTTATCTTCTGAGGAAACTAGGCTCAGAGTGCAGGCAGCTCACCCCAGACCTAACTGCGCACCTGGGTGGGCAGGGCCTAAGGGGAGACAGACACACGGCGCCAGGTAAGTCCCCAGGTCACTGGAGCCAACCAAGCAGAAGGCAGGTTAGAAGGCCGCTGGGAGCCCAGAGTCACACCCAGAAGAGCTGGATGAAGGGTCTCCAGAGATGTCTGTGCACCACGATCGTGGCAGCATGATGCTCACTAGCTCAGAGCCGGAAAGGACCCAATGCCCATCAGCTAATGAACAGATAAGCAAAACGTAGTCTATGCAGACAACAGAATACTATCCAGCCATAAAAGAACAAAGTACTGACACACGCTACGTGGATGAAACCTGTAAAAGCTCATGCTAAGTGAGAGATGCCAGACACAAAAGGTCACTATTCCACTCACATGAGGTCCCTAGAACAGTCAGATTCATCGGGACAGGAAACAGAGGAGGTTACCAAGGGCTGGAAGAGGGGCAGAATTTCTGTTTGCCGTGATGGAAAGAATTTAGAAATAGTGATGATGGTTGTCTAACACTGTGAATGTAACTGATGCCGCTGAAGTGTACATTTGAAAATGGCAAATACTGCCCTTGTCGGTTGGGCGTCGTCCCATGTACCAAGAGGCTGCCAGTTCTATTCCCAGTCAAAGGCCCAGGCCCAGGGTTGCAGGCTCAATCCCTGGTAGGGGACTGTGGGAGGCTGCTGATTGATGTATCGCTCTCACATCAATGTTTCTCTCTCTCCCTTCCTCTCTTTCTAAAAACCAATTAAAACTCTTTAAAAAAAGAATTACTATCGTATCACTATGTATTAGTATGAAAAGGAGATGTTATGCATACATACAGCACTCTATGTGCCCACAGAGAGGATGACTGTTTCCTTTGTGTTCCCAACAAGGAGTTCCAAGAAACATTTTGGGGAGATATAAGTGACATGACAAAATATTAGCATAATTACTATATCCTAATTGACATACCCTTGCCTAAAATCCCTATTATAAAGTTATAGTTTAATATATATATGATATATTTTATATGTATTTTATATATATATTTCAAGCTCCTCCAAGCCCTTCCCTGTGTCCTCACACAGCGCTGCCATGTAACACAGTTTCTGAGAATGTCATGGAGAACCCTCTGCCACGCCAGGGAACCTGACCTAGAACACAGGACCCCTCCCCGTTTACTCATACAGATTGCTATCATCATAAATAAAGAACCTGAAGAAATAAAGAGACCAGGAATTCACAGAACAATAGACTAGGGAAATAAACAAAGAATCTACAAGACAAAAAAATGTCATGGGTCATGACCACTGAGAGGCACTTGGCATGGAAAGCCCCCTGTTCCGGGGCAGAACCCAGAGCAGGCTGCGGAGAAGCAGACGCCCTTGCCGGAAGAAAGCCAGAGCGCGGCGACTTCTCTGGAGGGGCGTCTGGTGACACGGAACAAGACGGCGGTGCATTTACTCTCTCCCCGAATGACCCACTTCTAGAGACCGGCCCAGAGACAGCTGGCAAAAGAGAAAAAGACGGCCCCCAACACGATCTCTGCAGGGCTGTCTGTCACCCTCAAAGCTGCAGACAACCAAAGCCCTGGAATAAACAACAAGGGATGGCAGTGCAGCTCTGAGGAACAGGGGGGTCGGTATGGACAACCAGGGAAGGGGCGCCAGGAGGTACTGTGAGGGAAAAACATGAAGAAAGGGGTGTTTATATCGGAAGATGGGGAACAAGAATACCTATATATCTGCTTATATAAAAAATTATGGAAGGAGCAGCAACTGTTCAATGGGGAGAGAATTTCAGTTTGGAGATGGAAAAGATCTGGAGATGGATGGTGATGATGGCTGCCATGTGAATGGACGTAATACCACTGAAGTGCATATTGAAAAAAGATAAGGTGGTAACTTTTATTACAAAGTAAACAATTTAAGCTACTAGGAAAGCCACCACTTTACAAAAGCAGTTCCAACCTTCAGACCTACCTATGCATGTACTACAAGTCAGGCATACGAACCCCACAGGCTGGGGAGAGGGCACCAGCGCACCAGAGCTGAGGCAGCCTTGAAATTTCTCTACAGAACTCACTCTGAACAGCCGCAGCACAGCAGAGGGCTCCCGACTTCCCTAATGTTAAATCTACAGTGTCATTTGTTCCCTAATGGCCCCTCAGGGTAGCTCTGCGCATCATTTGTTTCTTCTCCAGTACCACTGCCATGGCAACTAGAGTCAGGCCAAGGCTTCTTGTTCCCCAGCACCGAGCACCAAATAGACACTACAGTGGGGCCTTGACTTATGAGTAACCCGACTAACGAGTTTTTTGAGATACGAGCAGTCTCTCCGCCGATCTTTTGCTTTGAGTTGCGAGCTAAAATTCGGGTTACGAGCCAGCTTCAGATACCCCACCGCTAGTTGGCGCAGTGAATGTCACAGTGAACGCCACAACATCAGCCCAGCATCATGTGTCTCACTCGTTCACTTTTGATTTGACATACGAGTAATTTGAGTTACGAGCTCCGTCACGGAACAAATTAAACTCGTAAGTCAAGGCCCCACTGTACTATGTCACTCAGAGCATGTCACCTTCTTCATGAATTAAAACATGAACTGACCTTAAAATACTGGAGAACATTTAATAAGAAGAAATTGGCTTCACCTTAAAAACATCTAAGAGGTGAAATGGAAAACCTCAGAGAACACCCAGTGACAAAGCCAGGCCCCCTCCCGGGCTAGGGAAGAGGCCCCCGGGGACGGCCTGACACCACTTGCAGATTCCTCTTTGCGCAGGAGTGCACTAAGCCATCCCCAGGACGGCTGCCAGCCTTGCAGCACTTGCCAAATTCAGGGTGACATCCATGGTTCTCAAACTTGTCACAATTAGTGACCTGAACAGGGTCACTAAAACAGGGCTCCCGATGGCATGGTGCAGGGGCACGTGGCGTGGTGCACGCCGGCCCCCGGACGTAGCTCCACCAGAGGGCTGTGCAACCACTGAACCAGGATGGGAGGAACAGGGAGGAACACAAGATTGTCCCTAACCAGCCAGGCCTAGTAGCTCAGTTGTTTAGCCAAGGCTGTGGGTTTGACCCCTGGTCAGGGCGCATGTAAAAACCAACCAATGAATGCAGACATAAGTGGGACAACAACAAAAGACTGCCCTATCCCTAAGGCTCCAGGAGAGCCTGAAATTGCCCCTTTCTCACCCGAAACAAAACTGCGCCCACCAAACTCGGACCTGCTGCACAACAAGACCAGTCTGTGTGTGTGAGACCAAGGTGGCCACCGAACTCAAACCCACTGCGCATTAGCATCCGCCTGTGAACTGGCCTGGGCCTGGGCCAGGGCTCCCACACGGGAAAATGGGTCAGAATCACCTGGAGGGCAAGTTCCCCGGTGATGCTGCTGCTGCTGGTCTGGGGCTGGTCCAGGAGACACACTGGGCTGAGAATGACAAGCAAGATGACCCCCTCCAAGTCCTCCAAGCTCCGGCACAAGTGGGAGAGCAGAACACAGCACAGAAATGACTGAGGTGCAAAATGGAACAGAATGAAGCAACCTGATAGGGGTTTGGAAAATGAGCAATGGCAGAAAGACCTGTGTGCTGCATACAACTGGGGGGCAGGGTCAGAGGTGCTGGGGTCAAGGTGCGGGGATGGTCAAGTGTGTCCTCTTACTGCCTCTCCTCTCAGACACTGGGAGTGGGGGTTTGCCAGCCCCCCATGTTGACCACATCCATCTGTTCATCCCTGGGCCCTGCAGCCTCTGGCTTCCAAGGGCTGCCCTGAACTCCTGAGCCAGGACAGTGACCCCTCATTAGTCCCTAAGGGGGAGCATGAGCTCCAGCAACGAGTGCACCTCCTTCCTCTGCACCCAAAGAGCGACCACTCTCTCCCAAGGACAGAAACGTCTCTCCACCGGCCCCAAGGGGCACCTGATCTCCCCGGGCCAGGCCTTTCATCCTGGTCACCACCTCTGTCCCAGCCCTTCACCTAAAGCAACAGGAACTGGAGTGCTTGCAGTCAGTCAGTGCTTTTAACATTTCCATATGGGTCTCTTACAGATCCAACGCAGTCACCTAATTGTAATTCTCTTAAGCTGGTTAGTTTGTAACCAAAACAGTGTGTTTTCACCCTGGCCCACATGCTCAGTGGTTAGAGCGTCGGCCAGAGCACGGAAGGGTCGCAGGTTCATTCCTGGCCCCGGTCAGGAGTGTGCAGGAGGCAACCAATCAATGTGACTCCCTCACAGGGATGTTTGTCTCTCTCTCCCCTGCCTTCCACTCTCTGAAAATCAACGGAGAAAATATCCTGGGGTGAAGATTACAAAAAAAAAAAAAAAGTGTGTGTTTTCTTTTAGTCTATAAGTAGCCCCAACTATTGAATATGATGCTCTAATATTCTACACCTGCCCTTGGCTTTCACCTTATCCAAAAAGCACAAGCAGAATGCACTTGTAAAATGCTTAAACAACAAATTTATAACCACCCTGAAGTGAACGAACTTCCATCTAAGCCTCAGGTACTAAGACACTCAACTTTAAAAAATTAAACACTGCAAAAGTATCTTTCAACAAAAGGTCAAACTATACACAAGTATGATACAGCAGGGACACCAATCTTCGGGCATGTAGAAAGGCTTCCTTAAATCAACAAGCTACCACCAGGATTCACAAGGGAAAGCCTGCTGAGTCACACATCATCTGCTCCACCTGAGAGGCCTGTGCCCCCAGCTGCCCGAAGTGCAGGGAGCGGGGAGGTATCTATGGCGAGAAATGGCAGGGAGCCCCACAAAGAATAAGGCAGATCTCTAGAATAAACCTGTAAAGTTACTCCACATAATGAGCAGGCATATATATATCTATATATATAAAAGGCTAATATGCAAAGTGTCCCTTCCGGCATTCCAACGGGAGACTGGGAGTTCGACAGCTCGCTATGACCTGTGCTGACCACCCAGGGGTGGCGCAGAACAAAGAAGGCCCTGATCGCCCGCCAGGACTAGGGACCCTACCTGTGCACGAATTTTGTGCACCAGGCCTCTAGTTTCTTATTAAAACAAAACAAAACAAAACTTGTAACTGTGCGGGTCAGGGACAGCCTGTCTAGGGCAGGAGGAGGGTTAACAGAGAACAAAACAGAAGACATTTACTCAGCGCACATACAGTTAGGAACTGCC
>NW_005872056.1:106053-107880 GCF_000147115.1 Myotis lucifugus
AGTCATGTTTTAAAATAATAGGTTGACAGTACAAATGCTCAAACAGAAATTTCAAGAACCAATGAACTGAAATAAAAAGGAACAGATACTACCTGTCCTTGCTCTGAAAGGTAGTATCTATTTACAAATCCATGGCAACCTTTTGTGAACCAGAATATGTAATTCCACAGGACAAACTCCAGGGTATTCCATTTGTAGGTGACAGGAAAGTCCCTCTCCCAGAGAATGAGCAAAATGAGCAGTAATTGCTAAGGAGAGAGCCCCTGGGGAGAGGTCCGGCTGTCAAACTCATCCTGAAGAGCTGAAGCGAGTCATCACATGTGCTCAAGAGAAGTTACAAACGTCTTTAATAAGACACATGTGACTTTCTTACTGTGCACAGATGTACACAGGATGTATCCAAAACAGAAAATGCCAAACAAGCATCTTGGTCCTGTTTCTCAATGATAACCGTATACCATTTAGACTACACTAATATTTTATTTTAATAATATTTTATATTTTTATAATGAACAATTGCATATCACTTGACTACTATTTGCGCCCAGCTTAAAATGACCAGCTGCAGGTAGGTGTTCACTGCAGAACTCTCATCTCATAAGAACTGGACCCCATCCCCAAAGCCCAGCAGTGGGGCTGAATCAACATCAAGACATCCAGAGTCTGGGATCCAAGACAGCTGTTAAAATATGCTTTCTTTTCGCGTATTAAAAGCACCACCAATGAATACTGCCGCTTAATCCCGATACTGGACTCTAGGATGGGGTCAGACATGCCAGGAGACTGGATCCCCAAACCAGGGTCAAGCAGCAGGGGGACTCAGGACCCCAGATCCAGAGAGGTGATGGACATGACCACGGGAATTGGGGGACTGATACCAGGCCTCGGCTAGACAAAAACATCTCTCTTCTGAAGAGTCATCTGCAGAAAACATCGGCTCAAGAACCATATAAAAAGGCACTTCAAACTTCGCAGAAGTAGAGCAATCCTAACCGTGGTGGAGCAGTCCACATGATTTCAACAGGCTTCAAGCTGCCTTAACAACACTATGGAATTAGATGGTGTTCAACGAAACACCTTTCAGTAACTGAATAAAGTTTATAAAATGACCACAGATTAAAAATGGACTTCGTGGCCTAAGCATTCTGGAAAATGAAGGAAAACAGACTCATCACACCAGACTCTGTGTGTGGGGGAGTGAAAACTGTCTTCATAACTGAATCATCTCCCTTCAGAGGATCAGGGGATGGAGCCTGAAGACCTCCCCAAATCAGATCCCCTTCCGGACAGAAGCTGAACAAGCTGCTCTTTTCAGAGGATCGGAGGGCACAGTGATGCCACCCCACCTCCTGGCAGGAATGGATGCCCCCCAGCCCCATCAAACAGCCCACAGGAAAACAGCAAAACCCCCTGCTGCCTACCAACCTGTCTATGAATATACAAGCTGACTGTACTTTTCCTGTTTTCCCATTCTATACACAGGGTGGGGCAAAAGTAGGCTTACAGTTGTTCATAATGCAAGAAGAATCTCGGTTATTTCACGCACTCACAACTATAAACTTGGTGTTCAAAACACCATTAGGAAATTTGTAGAGAAAAAAATAGTCAACCCAAACAAAATCTTGAGTTCCTAAACTTTAAAAGTGCTGCATAACTGGCAGCCTGCAAATAAAATTGCTTTAAAAAAAACACAACTAAACATGTAAACAGCAAAAAAGGTAACATTCCAGATACATTTGCATAGTGTGAGTACACGTTCTAACTAAAGCTCTCATTATAAACACAATGGACAACTACAAAAATGGTCCTAAACCTAAAAGCTGTACC